>NW_018408871.1:393846-532939 GCF_002113885.1 Mizuhopecten yessoensis
TAACATACAACAGGATGACAAGATTGAACAGGAATTAAAAAATTAATACACAAGCCTTAGTACTTATTGATCTGATTGGAATTCTCATTTGTTTTCTAATTACACATAAGCTCCAGACTCAAAGCTTATTGACCCACTTCAAATTGCTATAGTTCTTAGAATTTCAAGTCGCAAAACTAATCGTAATTGATGGTAGGTAGTACACACCAAATCTATACTTTGTATCTGACAATCTGTTTTCTTCCGTATCACAAGAAATTATTCCTCAAAAATCAATTCCAAAACCCAGCAAGATTTCACAATTACCAAGCACCCTCTAAATCCTATCCTCTCATTGGAGACAATTACCAAGCACCCTCTAAATCCTATCCTATCATTGGAGACAACTATTATAGCCTGTGACACAGTGTCAAATAAAACACATGCTTTTTAAGTAAAACGACACATCTAATTATCCATAATTAATGTCTTTCCAATAAACTCTTATGCAGAATAAACTGTCAAACATTAAATCTCTGAGTGGTCAGACTCACTAAGAAATATACACCCAAATTAAATCAAGTCTGAACATTAATCACAGGAAAAATACATGAAAGAAAAAATAAAGTATGTATTTCTGTAGACTCACATTTACAGCAAGGTACGTGTAAGCAACTCCTGAACTCAATAGTCCTGCTCCCTATCAATACACTGGGATAGTTTATTCCCACGCCTTTCCAACAGTTTGTCCCACAGTACGCCCTTCAGTGTGCGCCCCACAGTGCTGGACGCTACCACAGATATAGCCACTGCCTGTCCTGTTGGACCTTTGTATAATAAGTTCCCATTGGCTTCATTATATAGGTCCATTCACTATACCAGGGATACATTATACCTCGACTCGGAGAACTAATGGGGCCCAAACAGATCTAACTAATGTCATGCAAAACTGACTCCAATTTGGTTTTCATTTATACCTATATTGAGTATTAATTTGACTGAACCGAGAAACTACGGCTGCGGCCTTTGACCCGAGGTGAGGGTAATTTTGAGGTTATAAATAACAAACTCTCTCCTGTTCTCCAGTAATCTTATTTTGTATTTTCACACTTTTTGCCACGCATGCCAAGCATTCAATGTGCCTCAATACCCAACAATAATGAACTCATGAAGCTTTCAAAATTGACAGACATTTTCTCCGACAATAGCTTTCTAGGTGAAAGCCTTCAGCTGGGACATGAAATAGGGGTATAGTGTACTAACATTTCTATAAGTAGTGAAACTTCAATTGTTTACAAAATAAAGACAAGACAACAAAACTATGCTGCGTCAATGTTAAGACAAGAATATCGCGATATCCCTGGCCACGGAAGTGTAATTAACATGCCTATATCGCCACATCTCCAGGTAATTGAGTCACGACACCATTTTTACACTTTCGCATCAATTACCTCTAACTTTGAATACAAACTTTCCAAGGCTACATATTCATATGCAAAACCAATTATTTTCAAAAACAATACAGTGAGAATATTTAGGCAAAACCTTCATTTTTTGAAAATTGACATACTATTATCCCCACAGACTTTTTCTGACTCATTGTCCAGACCAAGCATGCAGACATTGTGTAGTCCTTATTTTCAACAATTTAAACATTTTTTTCAAGGTAGTTCTATATCTGTAAATATGACAACAGACAATTACTTTAACTTATTTACCCCTAAAGACACATTTGAACTCTTCCAATTCAAAGGTTGGAATAGTTCATTATGAAATATCAGGGGTGAATGAGTTCACGAAACAAGCCTAAAGTTCCCCTGGAAACCTGATCCTGGCCTTGTGCAAAATAGAAATTCTTATAAAAAACAAACACACACACACACACACACAACAGGCAGATTATTTATATAATTGTAAAAAAAATCATGACAATATCTATTGCGAGACTATCCATTTTAGACCTCTACTGTATCTGTAGCCCTATATACAACCCAGATAAGATATTTTCCTCTCGATTATTCTTCTGCAACATTTGCTACCTAGCATTATACTAAACTTATCACAAGTAAATAGACATGTCAAATTTTGTGGCCAAAATCATTACAAATCCCGAGACTCTCAATCAAACTGTCTGTTAAAAGCTGCACAAGCACAAGACTGTAAAGATTGAACCTATGAGAAATGTTACAAAATATATGGCTTTCAAAATGTACCTGTTTTTGTTCATTATCAAAATGAATGTCCTTAATGCATATCTCAATCCATCAAAATATAAAAGTAATTATATAGTTCATCACATTTGTTTAAAAACCTTTAGATGTATATATATATATATATATTAAAAAGTGATTAAATGTCCATGTGAAGGAAGTAAATATAGAAAAAATAAAATTAACGACCGACTAAAAAACTAGCTGCTTTCACCCTGGGTGAAAGCAGCTAGTTTTTTAGTCGGTCGTTAATTTTATTTTTTCTATATTTACTTCCTTCACATGGACATTTAATCACTTTTTAATATATATATATATATATACATCTAAAGGTTTTTAAACAAATGTGATGAACTATATAATTACTTTTATATTTTGATGGATTGAGATATGCATTAAGGACATTCATTTTGATAATGAACAAAAACAGGTACATTTTGAAAGCCATATATTTTGTAACATTTCTCATAGGTTCAATCTTTACAGTCTTGTGCTTGTGCAGCTTTTAACAGACAGTTTGATTGAGAGTCTCGGGATTTGTAATGATTTTGGCCACAAAATTTGACATGTCTATTTACTTGTGATAAGTTTAGTATAATGCTAGGTAGAAAATGTTGCAGAAGAATAATCGAGAGGAAAATATCTTATCTGGGTTGTATATAGGGCTACAGATACAGTAGAGGTCTAAAATGGATAGTCTCGCAATAGATATTGTCATGATTTTTTTTACAATTATATAAATAATCTGCCTGTTGTGTGTGTGTGTGTGTGTGTTTGTTTTTTATAAGAATTTCTATTTTGCACAAGGCCAGGATCAGGTTTCCAGGGGAACTTTAGGCTTGTTTCGTGAACTCATTCACCCCTGATATTTCATAATGAACTATTCCAACCTTTGAATTGGAAGAGTTCAAATGTGTCTTTAGGGGTAAATAAGTTAAAGTAATTGTCTGTTGTCATATTTACAGATATAGAACTACCTTGAAAAAAATGTTTAAATTGTTGAAAATAAGGACTACACAATGTCTGCATGCTTGGTCTGGACAATGAGTCAGAAAAAGTCTGTGGGGATAATAGTATGTCAATTTTCAAAAAATGAAGGTTTTGCCTAAATATTCTCACTGTATTGTTTTTGAAAATAATTGGTTTTGCATATGAATATGTAGCCTTGGAAAGTTTGTATTCAAAGTTAGAGGTAATTGATGCGAAAGTGTAAAAATGGTGTCGTGACTCAATTACCTGGAGATGTGGCGATATAGGCATGTTAATTACACTTCCGTGGCCAGGGATATCGCGATATTCTTGTCTTAACATTGACGCAGCATAGTTTTGTTGTCTTGTCTTTATTTTGTAAACAATTGAAGTTTCACTACTTATAGAAATGTTAGTACACTATACCCCTATTTCATGTCCCAGCTGAGGGCTTTCACCTAGAAAGCTATTGTCGGAGAAAATGTCTGTCAATTTTGAAAGCTTCATGAGTTCATTATTGTTGGGTATTGAGGCACATTGAATGCTTGGCATGCGTGGCAAAAAGTGTGAAAATACAAAATAAGATTACTGGAGAACAGGAGAGAGTTTGTTATTTATAACCTCAAAATTACCCTCACCTCGGGTCAAAGGCCGCAGCCGTAGTTTCTCGGTTCAGTCAAATTAATACTCAATATAGGTATAAATGAAAACCAAATTGGAGTCAGTTTTGCATGACATTAGTTAGATCTGTTTGGGCCCCATTAGTTCTCCGAGTCGAGGTATAATGTATCCCTGGTATAGTGAATGGACCTATATAATGAAGCCAATGGGAACTTATTATACAAAGGTCCAACAGGACAGGCAGTGGCTATATCTGTGGTAGCGTCCAGCACTGTGGGGCGCACACTGAAGGGCGTACTGTGGGACAAACTGTTGGAAAGGCGTGGGAATAAACTATCCCAGTGTATTGATAGGGAGCAGGACTATTGAGTTCAGGAGTTGCTTACACGTACCTTGCTGTAAATGTGAGTCTACAGAAATACATACTTTATTTTTTCTTTCATGTATTTTTCCTGTGATTAATGTTCAGACTTGATTTAATTTGGGTGTATATTTCTTAGTGAGTCTGACCACTCAGAGATTTAATGTTTGACAGTTTATTCTGCATAAGAGTTTATTGGAAAGACATTAATTATGGATAATTAGATGTGTCGTTTTACTTAAAAAGCATGTGTTTTATTTGACACTGTGTCACAGGCTATAATAGTTGTCTCCAATGATAGGATAGGATTTAGAGGGTGCTTGGTAATTGTCTCCAATGAGAGGATAGGATTTAGAGGGTGCTTGGTAATTGTGAAATCTTGCTGGGTTTTGGAATTGATTTTTGAGGAATAATTTCTTGTGATACGGAAGAAAACAGATTGTCAGATACAAAGTATAGATTTGGTGTGTACTACCTACCATCAATTACGATTAGTTTTGCGACTTGAAATTCTAAGAACTATAGCAATTTGAAGTGGGTCAATAAGCTTTGAGTCTGGAGCTTATGTGTAATTAGAAAACAAATGAGAATTCCAATCAGATCAATAAGTACTAAGGCTTGTGTATTAATTTTTTAATTCCTGTTCAATCTTGTCATCCTGTTGTATGTTAAGGTCAATAATTGTATTCAGACTCACATATTCATTCACGTGTTGTCATCCTCTATCATTTGATTTTGTTGTCATCCTTTTTATATTTATGTAGTGTTGTCGTTATCTTTATGTTTCTGTTGTGTTCATCCTCTTTATGATTCTGTTGTGTTATCATCCTGTTTATATTTCATTTGTGTTGTCATCCCCTTTATGTTTATGTTGTGTTGTCATTCTCATTATATTTTTATTCTGTTGCCATCCTCTTTATGTTTCTGTTGTGTTGTCATCCCCTTTATGTTTCTGTTGTGTTGTCATCCCCTTTATGTTTCTGTTGTGTTGTCATCCCCTTTATATTTCTCAGTCATCCCCTCCATGTTTTTGTTGTGTTGTTCCCTTTATGTTTCTGTTGTGTTGTCATCCACTTTATGTTTCTGTTGTGTTGTCATCCCCTTTATATTTCTCAGTCATCCCCTCCATGTTTTTGTTGTGTTGTTCCCTTAATGTTTCTGTTGTGTTGTCATCCACTTTATGTTTCTGTTGTGTTGTCATCCCCTTTATATTTCTCAGTCATCCCCTCCATGTTTTTGTTGTGTTGTTCCCTTAATGTTTCTGTTGTGTTGTCATCCACTTTATGTTTCTGTTGTGTTATCATCCCCTTAATGTTTCTGTTGTGTTGTCATCCTCATTATATTTTTATTCTGTTGCCATTTTCTTTATGTTTCTGTTGTGTTGTCATTATATTTGTTTCTGTTGTGTTGTCATCCCCTTATTGTTTCTGTTGTGTTGTCATCCTCATTATATTTTTATTCTGTTGCCATTTTCTTTATGATTCTGTTGTGTTATCATCCTGTTTATATTTCATTTGTGTTGTCATCCCCTTCATGGTTCTGTTGTGTTGTCATCCCCTTTATGGTGTGTTATCATCCTTTATATGTTTCTGTTATGTTGTCATCCCATTCATGTTTCTGTTGTGTTGTCATCCCCTTTATGGTGTGTTATCATCCTTTATATGCTTCTGTTGTGTTGTCATCCCCTTTATGTTTGTGTGTTGTCATTCTGTAGGTATTTTTGTGGTCAACATTTCTCTTTTCTTTCAATGTTGTCTGTTGTGATTGTCATTGATTTTTTTTGATGTTTTCATGTTTTTGTTGAATAAAACATTTCTTAGGAAATTTTCAGTAATAGAACTGCTATAAAAGAGTTAGACTTTGTAAACTGATTGCTTGTTTATCCGATGTGAAGTAGGCTATGATGGCTTGGGTATGCTGTAACATTGGATGCTGTTAGGAATCATTGCATGCCCTACACAACTGCCTGGCATTTCTCTAGCTAGAGTTATTGACAATCCTCAGAGTTTAGTGCCATACAAATTGAAAGATTTCTGTTAGCAATTTACCACTGTTCTGTGTCCAGAGACCAATTAACGATTCCTGCAAATGTATCCACAAAATATATGGTATCGAGATGCTGGACCGAGTCGCAGGAAAATGTCTCCTCCGCATCTTCACGGCTCTTATCAGAATTACCCTAGCATGCCAACACATATAATTACTATTCCTGAGAAAATCATTGCATGCGTAATTGTCATCGGGATGAATGGTGTCTCTAGAAATACTAGATCATAAATATTGCAATTACGGTAGCGTAGTTGGCTACAAGGACAAAGCTTGTGTTTGGTCCCCCAGCAATGACACGTTAACATTAGCTGTGATGTTGTAACTGGTCATTAACTAAGGGTTGGAGACGGTTGGGGATTCGGATGCTGGGCTTAAGTGATATTGCTTGCTCTGGTATTTAAAGAGTGAACGTCTAAGAATATGCTAATATTGATACAGTAGTATGTTATTGGACCTGATCGTATCTTGATATTTCGTTTAAACATCAGAAGATATTGATATTTCGTTTAAACAACAGAAGATATTAGGATCAAAAGAAACGACGAGTGGTAATGGTTAACACTTTTAAAAGTATATGTATCATCTAAATATCACATCCAACGACCACTAAACATTGTTTTGTTATGAAGTTATATAAGTAGGTGTTATGGAGACCTAGTCTGCTGGTCTATATGGACTGACCCCTAGTGATCACGTAGTGATTGATCCTTCTTTGTAGATCTGTCGAAGACCTATCTCCCATGGACTGTGTTTTCCTCAGGTGTTAATTGTTTGCAGTAGAAAGGGACTAAAGCAGGATTTGTTTGTGCACTGGTGTTGTGTCCAGCAGGAACAAACCAGAAAGCAGAATTTGATTGTACTCTCATGTTTTTACAGCAGAACAGATTACGAAGACAAAATTATTTGTGCCTTAAGGATTCTTGTCCCACTATACTGAGGTCTTTCCTACAAACTGTAACCTCCCCTTAACTTTCTTTAAGATTAAAGAGTTAAAAGCTGCACAGACTATAGGATTTGTTTGTTTACTGCTGTCAGTATAAACACATTCAGCTTCAGTAATATTTTATCGTCAACAAAACATATCATTTGATGATTTCTGATCATAAAGCCACATAAAAATGTAATTTAGACTTTCTTTTGTCATGCAAGATTTCCTACCTAACATGAAATAGTTGACAAAAAGGATGATCTGCCGATGTTTTAGGTTTCCTGTCGAGATACATGTGATCTGCATATCCGGCCTCTCGTCAAAACATCTGATAGGTATACAGGGTCTAATTTCCAATTGATGCATTCCTGTTTTTCCTGACAAAGGTGAGGAAAACACCTTCCAGGCCAATTGTCGTAGTCTTGTGGGATATTTATTTCAAAATAAAGGATACTGTTCACATCCTGAAGTGTCATTTAGCATTAAGTTATAACAAAGTCTCGTTAGTCAGGGCAGACAATCCGACATACAATGTATGGGCAGGTAAATTACAGGTAGGTAAATTACAGGTCAAGTACAGGTATACACAAAATGATAAGTTTTTGGATGTTTCAGTTATTATTTGTGAAAAGACACTTTTAAAGATACTGGTTTCGAGATCATCATGTTTCACCTGTAAAAAATAATGTTGTTTACTTACTGACATGGTGGCATCCATTTTATTTGGTTTTTCAACCTTAGGTTTTATAGACATGTAACTGTTTAACAAGATTCTTATCCTGAGAGCTGCTTAGATAAGAATTATATGATATGCACATTTTTTAACCTGAAAAGCTAATCTGTAATAAGTACGTTTGTAGTTGTTGTAAACCTGATTGTACATTGTGGATCAGGTTTCCATATATATATGCAGAGGATTGTAAATTTGCTGGTACAGCAAGTGAGAGAACTTAACAAACCACTTAGTTATGAATGTTCGCTGTAATGAATAATGTGAGTATTGATTCCAATATCGCTACGTGATAATGTGTTTCAATATTTTTGTTTGGATACAAGCGATTTGCATATTCAAACATGCCAGTTAGTTTGTTCTATAAGCTTTTAAAGAGGAGAAACAAGTTTTCAAGTGTCTTGAGGTATGACCCCTCGGTGGAGTGGCTATTCCTACATATCACCTTTAAAGACACTGACAAACCCCCGAGTGACTGGTGTGACATAACCGGGCGACTGTGGTCAGCACTGACCACTGTGTAACTTCGTTGGGGGATTATAGGCCCCTCGTCAGGTGGATTGTTTGCTGTTTTTGTATATTGTTGACCTGCCAGTGTTAATGGTCCTTGATCTGTTGTCACACCTAACACCTGGTTATATTGTACTGGGGACGTGTAAGGCCCTTCTTACTGACTAGCAAAGCCCAGTCAACTCAACCCCATAATCTTATTAACATTTCTATCTTAGAATTTCCATAAATATAATTATTTATAATAATACAAACTATTACTTATTTGAGATTTCTTTTCTGAAGACTTTTATCCTTAGGAAAAGTCTTTCCCGGTCAAGATTGTTTTGAAACAAACCTGCTTCAGAATTTGAGGTGTCTTCTTTTGAGCTAACAAAACTTGCTATAAACTTGCAATTCAAAGTGTGATTGCGTCTGTAATGGCTGGTAAATTGCTACTTGAACAGATTGTATTTTATGTGTTTCAGGTAAGATGACACGTTCTGATGATTGTTGTCTTTTATTCTCAGTGACACCTGCATTGACACACCCTTTCCCAAGGTCACATTTCTGTAACTGGTCTGTGAGCTAGGTCAAGGTCAAAATTATGTAACTGTACTGTGAGATACCGGTCAAAACTCTGCACCGGTAACTGTTTTGCAGGTTTGCTCACTCCAGAGTCTCTAGATTGTGACCTACACATAAGGAGAGTTTCTATTGGTTAATATATAGGTCATGACCTTTTTTATTTAACTCTGACAGCACAATGCAATTAATTTGTGATGTTGTACTAAGCGTATAGTTGTTTAACACTATGGTTCTCTGTCATGGCAACCAGAGGTTGGAAAGTCTGTGAATAAACTTCTTGCGTATAATGTGAATGTGAAAGGGTAAGATAAAGGTTCTTCGACTCTCAATGATTGCTACTAATCATGTTTATTTAAGTCGAGTTAGCTATTTTGAAAATGTCCAAAAGATGCTTTGTACAATCAGGTGTCTTTTGAAGAAAATGTTACAATGTCACTTTAAATCTGAATTCCAAAAGGGCAACTGCGACAAAACAATCATTCAAACAGTGAAGAATGTCATGCTGTGTCCT
This sequence comes from Mizuhopecten yessoensis, assembly GCF_002113885.1. NCBI lineage: Eukaryota > Metazoa > Mollusca > Bivalvia > Pectinida > Pectinidae > Mizuhopecten > Mizuhopecten yessoensis. Next base: position 403,282 of record NW_018408871.1, read on the forward strand.
AAGCACCTGGATGACAAGCACAGAGAAGATCAAGAATGCTCCTATTAGGCCTGTATATGGCAATTGCTTAAACGGAGCAAACAGTGGACTGTCAGCTGTTACGTCTGAGGCAGTGATAGTCTGTACGAGTACAGCACCGCCACAACTGTACCGGGTATCTCAGGAGGGCCGTTTTCATGTCTACGGTAGAGTATTTATTCTGAAAACAGATTATATTAATTCCAGGAGATTGCCTCTTGTCTGAATCAATAGCAGCAATAGTAAAAAAGGAAGTTAATCAGGTCCCTGTGTTTAATACTAACTATGACTGGCACTTAGAGACTTATCAGGGCCCTGTGCTCATTACTAAGTATGACTGGTTAGAGAGTTATCGGGACACTGTTCTCTATACTAACTATTACTAGTAAGAGATTTATCAGGGCCCTTTGTTCGATACTAACTACATGCAACTGGTTAGAGATTGATCAGGGCCCTGTGTTAAATACAAACTATGGCTGGTAAGAGGTTTATCAGGGCCCTGTGCTCTATAACAATGACTGAGAAGATAGTAATGGCTGCCCTGATCCCTGTATGCCCTGCGGCTCTTCAACTTTGAAATAGTTGTCAGGGCCCTGTGGTTCTTTATCTACGAATAAGTTGTCAGTACCCTGCACTTCTTTAGCTATAAATTTGTTGTCTGGGCCCTGTGGTCTTTCAGCTATGAAGTAGTTTTCAGGGCCCTGTGCTTCTTTAGCTGTGACTCAATTACCCCGAGTTCTGACTACTAGCTAGCTATGGATAGCTATTAAAATTATTAAAAAAAACACCAGATTATATCAATGCACTACATAATCTAAGGAAAATTCTTACCTAGGGGAAAGAAAACAGTATTACTAGCCAGTAGTAATGGACTATTTCTGGAAGCTTGTACACTATTTTAATAGATGTACATGTATTATGTACGCCATATGTATTTTACATATATCATGTCCAATTGAAGTACATGTATATGATATGCACCATAAATCAGAAGTTGAAAAGTACATAAACATTCTATATATCACTGAATGTAAATACCTTGTCGTGTATATCATTACAGGTATAAATAAAGTGCAGATTGAAGGAAATATGAATTCTCCAGATAGATGTTAGGTATATCTGAACATAATGTTTTAGCCCTAACAATCTGATTCCAATACTTGTTATAGACCTTGTGTAAAGTGATTTTTCACCAGGTGGGTAGTCAAATACTTTGGTAATTGTATTACCTCTGATCCCCAAATAACTCTGAATTTATTCGGCATTCACTGCCGACTGAGGATTATCTAGGGAATTTAGTAATCTCTTGACATTTAGAAATAAAAGTCTTAGGTGAGGGACACTAAATAGGAGGCATAGAACAGTAGGTTAAGTTAGGAGTGCGGATCAGGGAGCTATAAAGGAGATTAACATGATAATGGATTAACCAGATAATCTATAAAAACTTGTCACGGATCGCGATCACTGTGGCGAAAGATCATGTCACAACTCACTGACATTCATGTTCCAAGGCTTTTTAATCTCCACTCATTCATACTGTTTAAAACACCTGCTTTTCAGTCCAGGTAATCGAAGCTAGGATTACAGGTAGAAAAAGGGGAAGTGGTCCCTTTAACGCAGGTGTATATATATAGACGATACAATCACGTTCATTCAGTCAGCGTTGATGTTGGTCAGGTCGCGGTGGTATGGTGGTAGTATACTGGGTTATTGTCACATAAGGGAAAAAAACAGTCTATATTCTGTATAGGAGGGAGCACAAAATCACAGGATACAGGAAGTCCACACAAGGTAAGGTGTTAGTAGTGATTTAAACATGATCCTTTTGGAATAAAAGGTGACTTAGACAAAAATGATTTAAAAATAATTATGAGCTATTATTGTTTTGTTGACAAAACTTTTATAGAAACAGTGGTCAAAATGATAAATTTTTATTTGATGAGGAAATTCAAAATAAAATTTGTATATGCCAATTAAAGTGATGGATGGGAGTCTTGGGAGTAGCAGGTTGTGTGTGATCTGCTGGTCAATTATGAACCAGGTAGGGCCTGCTGTACACACACTGACGGCTGTGATCACTAAACTCATCAAGATAAAGCAGCCGTTAGGAGAGTGTATTGTGATGTACTGGGCTGGGGGTTTTGCATATTCATTCAATGGGTGGTGATTTATGGCGGTGATGCTTTTTCATGATGAATTAGCCATCAACATGAGATATGTCTGTAGCCTGTCCAATTGTCTTCCACGAAGGCATCATGCTATTGATGTAATGTGCAGTTGACTTAGAAACAATTTGTTGTTGAGTATCTTATTGGCCTGAACAAACATTATAGAGAACTTGGCTGATATTTTGTAGAACTACAGTTACACAAAAACGATGCAAATGGAATATCACAGCCCAGGTATGGGTGCTGGGTTACCGATTAGGGACAAGTGTTATAGGGGATAGCGTATAATGGCTTTCCAATGAAAATTTCTTGTAAGTAAAAAGTGTTGCTGAGGATATCTTTGTGACACAGCAGCTAATGATGCTGACCTGTGGGTACGGTAACCAACGGCACACTCTACACTTATCTTGGTGTTCACCTATCAGGGAGAGCTGCTCTCAGCCTCCGTATCACTGTTAGTCAGACGGATCAGCTCCATGTGTTACCACTGCTCAGGAGGCTAACAAGTTTTCTTATGGAAGGAAGGTTGGTCTACCTAGACGATATTTCATCACATTTGCATGTAAGAAATACTTAATCAAGATTGAATGCGTTTTATGCATATATTAGAATATTTCAGTATTTTTGTACCAGTTTTTGTGAGGTTCAGAACAGTGCAACAGTTAGTAATGTATATCTTCATAAATGGCAGAAATGGGTTTTAAATGTTGAACTGCGATTATATCGCACTTTATCTGCCGGTAGATGTGTCAGACTTAACTATGATGAAGCCGTTTAATATATATTCTTGTTTTTATCAATGAGGTCCCACTGATGTAATTTTGGTTTGTAGGAGTAACATTAAACATATGGCAGTGATTATATATCTACATTACAGTATCTAAGGTTTTCTTACCTAATCCGCTCAGTTATGCATTAAATTATAAAAAAGTTGTTTGTCTTACATAATCCACTGTGTTATACTTTACAAAAATATGCTTCCACTCTGACGTAATCCACTGCGTTATACTTTACAATATCTACGATTTTCTTACGTAATCCACTGCGTTATACTTTACAATATCTACGATTTTCTTACGTAATCCACTGCGTTATACTTTACAAAACTATGCTTCCTCATTTCCGTAGGTAACACACAATTTTGTTTGGTATTTTTAGAATTATAACATTTTGACTTTAATGTTATATTCAATATTTGGCTTCGTTGTTTTGATGGGTTATTTAAATTTTATTGACAACACTTGAGATTTTGTGAGTTAAGGTCCATTACAGGCGATTACTGGCATTCCTGACTGTTCCCCTCTGTTTACCGTAGGGGTGATCCGTACACAAGTACCGGTTTATTACTAACATGTCCGACTGGACCTCTTTTTACCGTAGCGGTGATCCCTACGTTATTAAGCCAATACATGAATTATTGCGTTACTTGCCAGGTACTAATGAGTGTGTGTAAGGGATCACCAATGTTCGCTGACAGGTATTGTGGCACCTCTTGTTTAAATTGTATGTGTCAGGGTTCCAGACACGGTAGCCCAATTAAGTTTTTACTTCATAAAAATATGGTGCCACGAATTTAAATAAAACTTTAATTACCAAGATTGTGATCTGGAATCAGTGCAGACGCCTATAGGGCACCTTTTGTCTCTTAATATTATTGCAATTTCCTGAAATAATGTTTATATCTTTCTGTAGTTTCCCTTTAAATCTTCATATTTATAGCATATTAGTCACCAGGGTGAATCTTCAAAGTTAATTTGATGGAAATATAGAAGTGATTTATAGTCTTGAAATAGAAAAAAATGTTCCCGGAAGAAATTCATTATACTACTAAATTATGTTCATGAGCACAAGGTTCTAAATTTAGAAACATTCGTTGAAATACCACATAATTAGGGATTCATATATAATTGAGTAATATGCAGAATTTATATCCTGTATTTTGGCAATTAATTTGCCACATTGTTGAATTTTTAAGTGGGAAATTTTGTGTTACGTTTGTGAAAGGTGTTTTCGTGTTTTCGGTTTAGTACACCCATATAAATACTCGTTAGATAAGGACAGGATATATCTGTCTGCATGTACATTTATAATATATAGAGGAGTGCTCAAGTGTTGACTTAGGAAAAGATACGAGATGGAGTCCCAAGGACTAATTTCCTAATGTCTATGTATAGCCATAGGTGTGGGCGGTGCATACTGCAGGTTATTTCCTTGTTCTGGTGACATAATCGGATTATAACACGGAGACATTGCATGTAAGTGTTGGCATTTTAATGGTCAGATTCTGTTTTATAGTTTTACGTGAAGTGATGGGTGTCTGAGAGATAATTGATGTAAGTTTTGTTTAGACTTTACCAATGATGGCGGTAGTTGTTGTTTTGTACTAATGTGCAGTTATGCTAGACTGGCCCCTGTTGTTTAGAATTTTTAATTGTTTAGAAAAAAATTCAATCCAATAATTTTGATCACCTTGATGTCTGATTTTAGAGACCCTTAGTTCTAAACTAGGGGGAGATAAATTTGTAGTTAAATGCAGCTGAAAAATTCTTCATTAAAACTTCGGGGCTGGTAGCCATTCTACAGTTATACTTATACTGTAATTTTCACCTACTGAACTTTCTACATATATCCTTGAAGATGAAAGTAAAAGCTCTTGTTATAGTAGATGGTCTTGTAGCTATTCACAGAGAAAGAAAAAAACTTCAATTTTAAATGAAGTATATTAATCAGAGTTCAGAATATACTTTCGAGAGTGAGATTAGACCGTTGCTGACCACATCCTTGTCAGTGCTGAAGTCTAGCCTTAATGTAATGGTCATTGAGGAGGTCTGGCCCTGATGTGGTAAACGTGTCACCAGGGGACGAGGGACAGTGGATAGAAAACCAACTCTAACGAATTCCAATGATTGAGTAAAACTGTTTGAATGTCAGAGGCCGACACTAACGTTTTATAGCCAGTGTTGAAGTTAAGTAGATATTGACATGAATATACATATATACCTGACTGTGCCCGCCCTGAAACTGTCTACCAGGTCACGACCTTACATAGGTACTAACGCAGTAAAACCACCGGCCAGTTCATATATCTAAATACGACTGAGGATTGCACTTCATCCCAAGCCTCTCTGGTTTCCTAGTGGTATCAGATAAATGGAGGCGTGGAACCTTATATAGGGCCATTAGTGATGATTGCAGTTAATTTTCTTTCAATTAGGTAGTATATATTAAGTATATATTATGTGGTTAAGTTGTTTTATAGGCTGATGCTGTGACATTTATATTATTTAAGCTGTTGATTTAAATCACTTATGACACATATTGTATCTGATATCATATTTTGGCCTGTGACCCAGTTATTGAATATGTGTTTTTTCTGTGTTGCAGATGGAGGCTGTAAGTCGGTATGTCAACCGAGTATCCTTCTGTGGATCGGAAACCTCGCACTGTCTACATGGACTGTCCAGGAATCTTCACTGCTGACAGGGCCGCAAGAGAACGTTCCAAGTCCCGTCTCTGTGTCACTACCCATGCAGCATGCATCACGATGAAGGGCAGGGGAAGACAACTGTGGATGTTAATGTGCGTGATTTGTGTAGTGTTGTGCTTCAGTGCCTATAGTAACAGCGTGGTATGGAGAACAATGGGAGCAAACAGATTCTCCCCGAACGAAGAGTTGTCCGTCGCTGGGGCTCGCAAACTGCTGGAGGAGGAGGAATGGGGTACAGAAAAGCCGCACCCTCCCGGCACAGACAAGAGACTTCCTCAGTCTATCATATTTGGTGTTCGTAAATGTGGCACTCGGGCCATGCTGGAGTTCCTGGGACTCCACCCACAGATCAGGCCCGCTGACCATGAGGTACACTACTTTGACGATGACGTCAATTACAATATGGGGATAGACTGGTACAAAAGTCAGATGCCTTACTCCTTCCATGATCAAGTCACCATAGAGAAAAGCCCACGCTATTTCATCGCGGAAAAAGTTCCAGAAAGAATCTCAAACATGAACAGTTCAATAAAACTTATTGTTCTCCTTAGAAATCCAACTGTGAGAGTAATATCCGACTATACACAGGTGTATTACAACAAAAAAGCAAAAGGTAAAGCCCACGACAAACTAGAGAACCTGGCAATCGATTTGTCTACTGGGGAAGTAAACACTCGCTACAAGGCCGTGCGGATCAGCATTTATCACCAACACTTTGAACGGTGGCTGAAGGTGTTTCGCCCCGACCAGTTCCACATAGTGGACGGGGATAACCTCATAGTTCGTCCATGGGAGGAGATCGCACAAGTCGAGGAATTCTTGGGATTACCACACAAGATAACTCGAGAGCATTTCTACTTTAATTCGACTCGTGGATTTTATTGTATGAAGTTAGGACATGAAAAGTGTTTGGGTGCTACAAAGGGGAGGCGGCATCCCTTCACTGACCCTGTGGCTGTAGAAAAACTAAGGGCTTTCTTTAAGCCACACAATCAGATGTTGTTTCAACTGATCAACAGAACATTCGACTGGAAGTGAGGGAGAGGTTTGTGGACCTTAACAAATGGCAGCTCAATAATGTGTTATCTGTTCTCTTCAAAATGTGCCAAGTTTTTCTTAAATCATATTTCAATTTCATAAAACTTATTTATTTTTCATTCCCAAGACAAACTATTTTTCATAAAAGTCATCTTTGTGCTGAGGTAGAATGTGTGTGTTTTATACTAAATCTGGTGTGATGGTGTGAGAGACATCAGATCTGTGCGATCAACTGTTTATATATATTACAAAGCTATCACTATGCATGCAGTTAGAGAAGTCACTATAATCAGCTTTAATTATTGTAAGATGACGAAATGCTGGTTGTATGTGATTAGATACAACTTCAAAGACATCAAGTTGGAGCCTACATGTACAGGGTTGGGGCTTACATGTACAGGGTTGGAGCTTACATGTACAGGGTTGGGGCCTACATGTACAGGGTTGGGGCCTACATGTACAGGGTTGGAGCCTACATGTACAGGGGTTACTGCCTGTACCTCACTCTGCTGCAGGTATGGTAAATACCATAATAAGGTGTTACTGCCACTCCTAACTTGTAACTGGTTTATCAAATTAAGTCAAGGAAAATTTGTCTTTTGATGTGTAACCTTGGATTCACTGTGAGATGTTTTCGAAACATTAGTTTTTTTCTTGCTGTTAAAGTATAAAAGTATCATTCCATTCATTAAAAGTGCTACAGGCAAGGTAAAGTTACAGTGATGAAAAGTTCTTGTGTATCCCACAGTCAGCTACAGTTTAATAGGTATTGTTACAGCAATCAGAAATCGTACAGTCACTGTGCCGAAAATCAGAAATGTTATAGGCGTCATTACAGCAATCAGAAATCGTACAGTCACTGTGCCGAAAATCAGAAAATGTATAGATTTCATTGAAGCATTCTGAAATTGACCAGCATCATTACATACAATCTCTACAGTAATGAATACTCCAGTAATTTGCAAAGAAAATATTTTGGATGACTCTGTCTATAAACTGACAAGTTTGTATATACCATGCCACTTAAAATCTTCTTGAAATAAAATTCTTTTAATTAAAAGCAGCAAGTCAAAAATGTGTTTGATTCCTAAATATAATGTGGCACTTAAAATTGTAAGACCCATGTCTGGAGTCATGTCAATATGATGTTGAGTGCCTGTAATAGAACCTAACTCAGTGATAATTATGCATATTCTAACTTTCTACTCGAAAAATTGTAAGAGCTAAAAAAAATCATTCAAGACAGCTAATGAAACTAATAAAAAAAAAACCAGATAGATGTTCAATTAGCAGAGTTCTAGGGTCGAAAGGACCTTGTGTGACAAAGGTTGTCTAAAGTATCCTCAGAGTTCTAGGGTCGTAAGGACCTTATGTGACAAAGGCTGTCTAAAGTATCCTCAGAGTTCTAGGGTCGTAAAGACCTTGTGTGACCATGGCTGTCTAAAGTATCCTCAGAGTTCTAGGGTCGTAAGAACCGTGTGTGACAAAGGCTGTCTAAAGTATCCTCAGCAATGATCAGACCACAAAACCCTGTTAGGTTGTAGTCTGTATCACACAGATCAGTGGAATAAAAGTTAGGCGCTTATCTTCCTCGCTTTGTTAGGGTTACGATGATCTATGATTACTGTTGTAATCATTGAGAGTAAGTCCCAGTTATGTGTCTAGCTGTGGTATATTGAGACGAGTGTACTGCATCCCCTGACAGAGGTCGTTCATGCTTCAAGGTCGCTCTACGTCTAAATCTTTTAATGCTTAATATTTCACAAATGTCATAATTTTTTTTATAGTTTTCTTTCCTTGAGAGAAAACAAACAACTTTATAAAGAAATGTTGAAGTTTGTTGCTTGATTAATGTGGCATTTGATTACACTGTCAGGTTTTTGATCTGGTCGATAAATTATCTCTGTTCAATGGAAATTTTTGGGAACTGCCTTCCAAATCGTTCTAGGTTATTTTCTTCAAAAGGCTGAAGCATAGCAGCATGAAACATAAAGGAAACTATCATCCTTTAACGTCCCGTGACTAACTATATGTAATAATATATTACTTTTCTCACACACAAAAACGGAATTAAAAATACATGAGAGCATATTTGTCACATCAAGAAATCATCCATTTTACAGTCCCTCTGTTTTTACCCCTAAAATTAATTTGTTTTTTTAACAGGAAGGTGCCTTTTAAAACGAATTGAATTTTTTTTATTTTATGTAGAACAGGAAGGAAACAAACCCTGGTCGCTATCTCGATATATTTTGTCTGGGACATGACATGTTTTTCTAAGTAATGTGAATTTTGTTGTGAATTAAGTTTTAACGGTCTAGTTTGATAAGAAACAGCCTGCCACTGATAAATCGTGAATCTGTGATAGTTCAGTCAACACTGTACAAGGTGTGTGTTGGAGTTTTTATATGGAAAAGAAAATTTTGCTGTCAACTTTCTTGCTGGTGGTGAAATGTACAAGCCACTTGAACAAATAATTACAGCTGTGTACAATAAGTCAAAATCAGCCTCCGAAACTCTGACAGGCTAGGGAGTAAACACAGGAATAAAGAATCACACTTCCTAGATTCAATAGCGACATTTACTGAATATCTTTTTATATAAAGTAAAATAATGGTTTGATTCTAAAATGATGACGGTGCTTTCACACAAATGGTTGATGGTTTAACTTAGGGTTAATCGTTTCAATGGAGGTTTAATGTCAGTTAACAGATACGCAATGTTTCTTTAAAACCCATTCACCCCTGAAGACACATATGAACTCTTCCAATTCAAAGGTTGGAATAGTCCATCTCGAAATTTCGAGGGTGAACGAGTTATTAAAATAAATGTGTATTCAGTACAATTTTGATTAAAACACTAAATAAATCAGCTGTGAAAATTTGCAGAACTTAAATGATTGACATTTTCTGGTGGCATTTATTTCACCGCAGACTATTCACGCAAGCGGCATAACAAACAAGTGAGAAAAGGGATACATCATAAATGAAGACAATTTGCATACTATCCCAGTTGATGATCACAGCTTGCCACAGCAGCTAACCAGAACCTCCACTAGTTGGGAAAACTTAGACATTTTTATCTTCACAAGAATCAAAAAATCATAAAATTATAATAACAACTCCAAAGTCACGTAACATTTCATTTTGAAAAATGCAAGGCTGGTCAATTAAAGTGGTAAAATTGATGTGTTTTAACAGAACGGGGGACGTGTATTTGTTAACGTAACAGGAGATGTCTTAATGTAACATTTGCCGGAAAAAAATTGTGATGAATTCCAACGACTTGATGAATATCTCATTGGTGATCAGGTATTTGCGTTAACTTAAAATTGAATCAGCAATATCAACTGACAATGATTTCGACCTCGAGGGAGTTAATTGTCAGGAGAATTTAATTGGATGTAAATTGCATGTCAAAAAAAAGTAAAGGAATACAGGCCTAAATGTTGCGATGAGGTTTAAACTTGACTTGGATTCATGCAAATATCTTCTATAACTGTGGTTAGATTCTGTGTCGTCAGACGACACAGATCTGAACTTTCATTTTTCAAACAATTTAATTTATTCTTAAATGAGAATATTTTTTTAAAAAAAATGAAATGTTTCAATCATTAAATAAAAAATAACTCATTCTTCGAAAAATGTATTTGTAACAAACCTATTATAGAGACATTCACTCGGCCCGAGTCTGATTCCCGCTACTGTTTGGCTTCGGAGGCTGTGGTAGATGTGTAACCATGCGTGAAGCAGCCTCGGAGATACGATCTTCCTATGTGTTCAGCTAGATCTGTTGTCTGAGGTTATTGTTACCGCTACCATTATCTAATAGAACAACCCCATTATGTTTCTCCGATAGTTTTAATAGCATTAACTTATTGGCTATTATTTGGGTCAGATTAGTTTTACAGTATTAATTCTTATCTATACAATATAATAGTCTGGGACAAAAGTGATTTGTCAAGCCTATTGAATTTCCTTGTTTACAAGTTAGACAGCAAATAATGGCGAATAAAGAAGAAAAATACCTGTGCACGGACCAAATGCTAATTATAGTCCATCAGGGGACGAAGTTCATTACGTTTTTGTAAACATCGTCACTGAACATTATATTCTAGTAATTGTATTAGCAAGTTTTATCTGGTGCTTTTACGTGAGAATTGATGGGTGACGCCTTGTAAAACGGAGTTGACTTTGTTAAAATGGGTCACTAATAGTTTCTAGTTAAGCTAAGAAATGGATATTTTGTGATAGAATAAAAAAACTATGCTACAATCTTGATTCATGACTTTGAACTAAAAGCTTGTTTCACCGTTACAGCCTATCGGGTTATCAATAAATGTTACTTCAAGGTTTTACAGAAAAATTGATCCAAAGCTGACCTTAAGCTCCCCCGTTTCTGACAAGGTTGTTGTCAAATTGCAATTTATACATTTCTGGAAACAAGAAAGACAGACTTCCTTTAAAATTGTGATTTCGCTAGCTTGTAGTTGGTGCTAACCAGGTACCCCACATGCAGTGGAGTGTAAAAAGGAAGCTTTATAACAGGCATAAGAGGTTTTTAAAAGACTTTCTGAGATAGGTTTTTATTCCCTGAAACAAACAGCAAAAGTAAATTGTTAACTGATAGAAAAGCATCATTTCCAACTAGACAATGGGACGGACGGATGGTAAAGGTTAGGATCCTATCTGTCTATCAGGTGTTCAGTCCATTAGTATACAACACATTTTGTCTCTATACATTTGTCAATAACATGATGAAAGTGAAAATGCTCCATCGCTATTGTCTATAAAAAATACCTATCTTTCTTAGTGCTTTGTTTCCTCGTCATAAAAACGCTGCCAAACTAACTGTCAGCCATCGACGAAAGAACCTGTTCAATATTTAACACTTTTGATTCAACGCCTGAAGTTTTGAGAAATGTTATTGTTTAGAATCTGCTTCTAATGTCATAACTACAGTACTTGTCTGGTCATGCTCCGCCAGGAAACGGAAAGAGAAATGTCATTAAAAACGTACCAATGTCATGGTTTTGGAAAAGGATAATATGGCACTGACTGGAAGCCTCGTTTATATAGTATGGTGTGTTTCCATACCAATGGCAGGTGCTGTAAATGTTCCTAAAAAGTGAAAGAGAGAGAAAAAGGAAAAAATAGGAATAAATAAAACTCAAAAAAATAATAATCTAAAAGGAACAGAAACAAAACAGATTTTGTTCTTATAGATCTTAGAAAGTAGAAAGCACATCTTTATGGAAAGAAGGATATATGAGTTGAACTTTTAAGAAGAAATATATTAAAGTATTAATGCTAGTAGAATTTGTGTAACTTTACCGTAGCCGAATCTACCACTACCAGTCTCAGCATTCCTAACCTTGTTGACTTTACTTACAAACAACAGTATCTGTTTTAAACATTTCTGCGTCTGGGATCCTATGCCAAATAACGATCCTTTCAGATATTTCGTTTCCATGAGAGCATCAGGTTTTGCAGTTTGTTGTTTTGAAAAATAATTACAATTCAATACTCCTTGCCAAAGAAAGCCTCTATGTTCTTCGTGGCTGGTTATTGTTTTTGAAAGAGGAGTTTACTTACATTGTACATATGATATTTGTGAGTGACACAAGTTTAGATTTCAGGTGCTTCAGGCCTCCCTAGATCCACATCTCAACGAAAAGATTAAATTACGAGTGTGTGAAGATCATTACAATATGAAGAGCAGTTCTCAGTCAGACAAACATTTGCTCAGAGAGTTGAGGCATACTTGCAAGAATGATCACACGCATTCATCAAAATGTTCTTGACTGAAATTTCGTTTTGAAGAATCCCTGAAATTGAAGTTGGACTACACGTCAAGGTGTCATTAAAAGATGTATGTATGATATGTCAGATAATTACTGAATCTTTCAAATCATTGTAAATTATGATTATTGAAAATTCTTGCTTATAACAAAGTATTGCTATCATTTTCCTGCAGCAAGCAATTTTAAAACAGTTTTATAAAATAATTTTTGGTGATTAAATCCTTGTGTCCAGCGGGGTTGGTTAGGATCTTGTTTTACTGTAGTGTTAAGTGTGGCAGTTGGTCAAATCATTTAAGAACACAGAGTGATGCTACATTCTACAAAGATGTAGGTGACACCCATGTATTAGCAGGTTGCATGCACCCCTGTATTCGCTGACTGATTGATTGATAGATCGAGTGGTTTTATGTCAGCTTAATTCACTACCGAGTAGTTCGGTTATCCAGCAGACGAATGCATTGCTGGTAGTGCCCCTGTATTTGTAGGTGACTCCCCTGAATCTGCAGGTAGCACCCCCTGTATTTGTAGGTGCCCTCCCTGTATTTGCAGGTGGTGCCCCTGTATTTGTAGTAGGTGCCCCTGTATTTGCAGGTAGCACCTCTGTTTTATAGTTGGTGCCCCTGTACTGTAGGTAGCACCTCTGTTTTATAGGTGGTGCCCCTGTACTGGAGGTAACACCCCTGTTTTATAGTTGGTGCCCCTGTACTGTAGGTAACACCTCTGTTTTATAGGTGGTGCCCCTGTACTGTAGGTAACACCTCTGTTTTACAGTTGGTGCCCCTGTACTGTAGGTAACACCTATGTTTTATAGTTGGTGCCCCTGTACTGTAGGTAACACCTCTGTTTTATAGGTGGTGCCCCTGTACTGTAGGTAACACCCCTGTTTTATAGTTGGTGCCCCTGTACTGTAGGTAACACCTCTGTTTTATAGTTGGTGCCCCTGTACTGTAGGTAGCGCCTCTGTTTTATAGGTGGTGCCCCTGTACTGCAGGTAGCACCTCTGTCTTATAGTTGGTGCCCCTGTACTGTAGGTAGCGCCTCTGTTTTATAGGTGGTGCCCCTGTACTGTAGGTCGCACCTCTGTTTTATAGGTGGTGCCCCTGTATTTGCAGGTAACACCCTTGTATACATGTGGTATGAGAGGTTCGTGTGTTGTAGAGAGAGGAAGTTTACCTGGCTGGGTGTGTGTACAATATTGTTTGTGAGTTTTATAAGTTTGAGTGTAATTTGACATGAATGATTACAGTTCATTGGAGAAATGTCTGCATCAGACTTCATAACTGTAAATAAAAATATCAATATGTACTTTTAGAACAAATATTGGCTTAATGTCAGTGTCAAAGGTCGGTCACGGAGGAGACAGCTACTTATAAACCCAATGACGTTAAGATTTAGTCAGAAATTTATGCGTTTTCTGTCTGCCTCACTTTAACCTGGGGGAACATGTGTTTTTTATGCAGATGCGTTTCTACATCAGCTATCGGCATCTTGATTAGTGCATAGATATTGGTGTATTTTCATTTCATGACATACTCAAATCATTTTTAACCTCGATTAAGATCTCATGCTAAATGAGATGCTTTACACAGCTAGGAATTGACAGGGACCACGGATGAAATTTCTTACACAGGAATTGAAAGGGACCACAGATGAAATTTCGTACAAAAGTCTAGTCTAATTCTAAACTATCTCTTAGTACAACAAAATGGGGAAAAAAATTATTTTGAGGTGGATAACAGACATGACTAATGATATTTTTGGCTGGATTGCTGTAATGAAATTCTAGCCTACAATCTATCAGTGAAGGAGATGTGATATATACTTGAGTTCGTGATAGAACCCATATGTTCAGGGTCAGGTGATGTACATGTTTTGCAATGTTTTCACTGTTTTATAATTTGGTTTTTAATTTGAAATGGAGGATCCTTGGATTCCTTGCACACAGAGTGACAGCTGATCGGACACACCCCTGGGTAAAATACCACATGTACATCCAAATCTCTGTTACCATGGTGACAGGCATAGCAATACAGTATTTATGGGTTGGTGTTTGTAAATAATATCCTTATCTCTACAAATTTCAACATGGATTTTCATTTTTTTGCTTTTCTTTTTTTTATTTTTTACATTTCCTTATGTTTTTAAAAAGTTACCATATTCTGTCAATGGAATTGGTAAATGGACTTTTTTGTCAATTTTGGGTGTATTTGGCGCTAATTAGACTGTATATCTTCATCTAATGGCCTTGTTAGAGCTAGATAGGTTTTTTGGACATTAAGTAATCAAGGTTGTTTTTGTTGCTGAAATCTCATCAAACTTGATCATTTTTATGTGCGATGTACCGTTGGCAACACACCATTAGCCTAACCTATTGACTAAAGTGTGCTATGATTTAGAATAAAAAACCAAATGTCCGAAAGAATGGTTATTGTAAACTGAAATTGAGCTGTTACACAAAGAGTCGAGCAAAATCACTGACTGTACAATTAATGGGATTCCTACAAAACACATCTGTATATCCCTTTATTCTCCTGGACGCATAGAATAATGGTGAAACACTGGAGAAGAAAGAAATTTGAATTCCACTGATTAATTTGGTCATAAATGAGTCTGTGTTAGCCGGTTATTAATAAATCTTAAGTTTGCTTGACCGTTTAAGTCCAGAATAATGAATATGTCTCACTGGTTGTGAATGTGTGCTAGATATGTAAATAAATTCACCATTTTGCATGTAGATATAAGCGATGAGAGGCGGTGAAGTAGAGGATTTTAAGTGCTTGTTGTTACCTGATGAGACGAGAAGTGCGCACTGTGTGTATGGAAAACCTGTCCATTGTTATGTATGTATATGAAATGTACGGCGAAATGTACAACGTCCATCAAGCGGATGTCATTCTACTGCAATAAACGACTGAAATCAGCATATCTGTGAAGTGTTATTATTGATTGACATAAATTACGGGGTGAAAACACAACAGGCCTTTTCGACTCCCATATTTACACCTTCGTGGGTCACAAGGTACGAGAATCCTGATGATTGTCACACTTGCTCACAGGTAAAAGTGACAATTTATGGACGGAAATCACCTTACCATCATGAATATGGTATTAACATTAAAATGCTGTGATCTGCAGTTCGGGTCACCCTGTGACACAAGAAACAGCTGAATTAAACACCAGGCGCGAATCTATTTCATATAAACTGTTTGTAGCGAGACATGTTTTAAATTATGTATAAAACAGGAAAGGAAATGACAAAAGAAATAATGAAAAATATCTCTTGTGAACACAGGATAGATGTTGTTTTTAGGAGAAGCTGGAAGTAAGAATATTAAAAAGAAAATCACAGAAGACTGCTAAAAACAGAAACCTATGACATAATTATCATCGTTATGTAGAAAAAGACAATATGGTTGTACACATACTGGAAAAATCATCTCAGGCCAATTAGTAGTAATTGTAGGTAGACTTACGAGTAATAAGCATAGTATTTGGACTCTACATTAATTGACATATTATGTATAATTTAGTGCTATTAGCATAGTGTTTAACAAGGGAGCAATTAGTGAAATAAATAGACTATAGAGTAATTAATTAACAGAGTAAATCATTTACTATGAAGTAATTAAATTCTTTGACTATGTTAAGCTTAATTATATTACTTAGCCATGTATGTTAAGGTGCCGCGGTGGCCAAGTGGTTAAGGCTTCTGACATTCTGCTAGCCTACCACTAGCCCTCCACCACTGGGTCCTGGGTTCGAAACCTACGTGGAGCAGTCGTCAGGTACTGACTGTAGGTCGGTGGTTTTTATCCTGGCACGTCCTTAAACACAAACAAACCATGTATGTTACTTTTAAACCATAAGGTCACTAGCGTAGTGTGTGTTGAGTTCGGAGAAATTAGCATAAGGTTGTATGCCATAGTGTAATAGGCATGGAATGTAGATTATAAAGAAATTAGTATTGTCGGAGAAAAGAGAGTAATTTCTGTGGGTTAAAAGAATACAGTCTGGAGCAAAAACATTCATTTCAGTATTGCAAGGGGACAGAGTGGCAACAATGACAATAATTTAATGTTAAGATAAATACACATATCCAATAAGCTTCAGGAACTATATCCACATTATAACATTTGTAAAAAAAAAAGTGAAGTTTAAAACATTGAAAGTTTTGAAAAGAGAGATTCGTAGAATACAATTCAAATGATTTTTGTTCCCTCTACTTTCAACTTAAAACAAGAAATAGGGAAACAAAAGGTAAAGAGTCGGATGGTGCCCATCCTTTAGTGAAAACCGTTGCTGTGTAAGGTCGTGTTTGATGGCAGATGTTTGCCCTTTCCATATCCAATGTTTCCTTGGCAGCAGCAGAGTCAAATCTAAAGTCCTCTCAAGGTAGATTAACGACACTTGTCAGACACTACAGGGACAGCTTTATATCCATTACAACAGAGAGACACGCTGTAGTTCCGCAAACAAGCACACGTTAATCTGGTGAACATCAATGTACGGTCTCACCAAAACTTCTAGTGTAAATCAAAGTCTACTGACATCTCAACATCTAGTGTAAATCAAAGGCTACTGACATCTCAACATCAAGTGTAAATCAAAGTCTACTGACATATCAACATCTAGTGTAAGTCAAAGTCTACTGACATCTCAACATCTAGTGTAAATTAAAGTCTAATAACATCTCAACATCTAGTGTAAATCAAAGTCTACTAACATCTCAACATCAAGTATAAATCAAAGTCTACTGATATAACAATCTCATCTCAACATCTAGGGTAAATCAAAGTCTACTGACATCTCAACATCTAGTGTTAATCAAAGTCTGCTGACATCTCAACTTCAAGTGTAAATCAAAGTCTACTGACATCTCAACATCAAGTATAAATCAAAGTCTACTGACATCTCAACATCTAGTATAAATCAAAATCTACTGACATCTCAACATCTAGTGTAAATCAAAGGCTACTGACATCTCAACATCAAGTGTAAATCAAAGTCTACTAACATCTCAACATGAAGTTTAAATCAAAGTCTACTGATATAACAATCTCATCTCAACATCTAGTGTAAATCAATAAATGATGTAACATCACAACATCTAGTGTAAATCAAAGTCTACTGACATAACAATCTCAACATCTAGTGTAAACACCTCAACTTCTAGTTTAAATCAAAGTCTACTGACATCTCAACATCTAGTATAAATCAAAGTCTACTGACATATCAACATCTAGTGTAAATCAAAGTCTACTGACATAACAATCTCATCTCAACATCTAGTGTAAATCAATAAATGATGTAACATCACAACATCTAGTGTAAATCAAAGTCTACTGACATAACAATCTCAACATCTAGTATAAATCAAAGTCCACTGACATCTCAACATCTAGTGTAAATCAAAGTCTACTAACATCACAACATCTAGTGTAAATCAAAGTCTACTGACATAACAATCTCAACATCGAGTGTAAACACCTCAACTTCTAGTGTAAATCAAAGTCTACTGACATCTCAACTTCTAGTGTAAATCAAAGTCTACTGCCATCTCAACATCTAGTGTAAATCAAAGTCTACTAACATCACAATATCTAGTGTAAATCAAAGTCTACTGACATCTCAACATCTAGTATAAATCAAAGTCTACTGACATATCAACATCTAGTGTAAATCAAAGTCTACTGACATATCAACATCAAGTGTAAAGCAAAGTCTCATCTCAACATCTAGTGTAAATCAAAGTCTACTAACATCTCAACATCAAGTATAAATCAAAGTCTACTGACATCTCAACATCTAGTATAAATCAAAATCTACTGACATCTCAACATCTAGTGTAAATCAAAGGCTACTGACATCTCAACATCAAGTGTAAATCAAAGTCTACTAACATCTCAACATCAAGTATAAATCAAAGTCTACTGATATAACAATCTCATCTCAACATATAGTGTAAATCAAAGTCTACTGACATCTCAACATCAAGTGTAAATCAAAGTCTCATTTCAACATCTAGTGTAAATCAAAGTCTACTGACATCTCAACATCTAGTGTAAATCAAAGTCTACTGACATCTCAACACCTAGTGTAAATCAAAGTCTACTAACATCACAACATCTAGTGTAAATCAAACTCTACTGACATCTCAACATTTAGTGTAAATCAAACTCTACTGACATCTCAACATCTAGTGTAAATCAAAGTCTACTGACATAACAATCTCAACATCTAGTATAAATCAAAGTCCACTGACATCTCAACATCTAGTGTAAATCAAAGTGCACTGACATCTCAACATCTAGTGTAAATCAAAGTCTACTGACATGACAACATCTAGTGTAAATCAAAGTCTACTGACATATCAACATCAAGTGTAAAGCAAAGTCTCATCTCAACATCTAGTGTAAATCAAAGTCTACTGACATCACAACATCTAGTGTAAATCAAAGTCTACTGACATCTCAACATCAAGTGTAAATCAAAGTCTACTGACATCTCAACATCAAGTGTAAATCAAAGTCTACTGACATCTCAACATCAAGTGTAATCAAAGTCTACTGACATCTCAACATCTAGTGTAAATCAAAGTCTGCTGACATAACAATCTCATCTCAACATCTAGTGTAAATCAATAAATGATGTATCACCATTTTAATTTATCTCAACGTGTTGAAACCTATCTTTGTATTTTGTAATAAGCTTGTCAGCCTCTATACCTGATGTTAGACCATAGATTATACCCCAACAAAATAAATGTGACAATGTTGCTGGAGAGAAAAATTAAAATGTAAATGAATGGCATATTAGCATAAATGGGTCGGGAAGTGATAGGAATCTACCGTGTTTATTATGTGAAAAATTCATGGAGAAATTATTCTAGACTTGTCTTTGTCATCTAAGAACAAAACCAGCACGCGTTACCATACCGAGCAACACATTCAATGACAATAGAAATAAAAAAGAAAAAAACATAATCACCATGTGGTCCATTATTCATTTTAGGAACATGTCTTTTCAGCTGTCATGACAACGAATCAACAGGACTGCTGTAAAACTCATCAAGCACTTCCTGTGTTAGCATTTTCTGATAGAATCCTGCTAATGTAACAGTTTGAGAAAAAGGAAGAACCGTAATCTTCACTCGCCCTCCTATGTTAAGTATGTTTACCCGCCTACCAGCTATACGTAGAGGTTTATAAACCCAGGTGTAGTTGTTGTTCTCCCGTGATCTGTATTGATACATAAAACTACTACGTGATTGACACACAGCTCAGCATATAGAACCTTTTTACAACTCAAATCTCTTCAATGTCCATCAAAGTCACGATCCCGTCAAGCTCACATTTCTAAAGAAGTTAATTCTGCATCAAATTGACATGATATTGTCTAGGCTTGCCCCTGACCCTAGAATTATTTAGCGAAAAAAAATAAACTCTTATAATTTTGATAACATGGATGTCGCAGATCCTAAGTTCTTAAACTAGGGGGAGATAAGCTAGTAGTAAAATGCAGCTCGTAACTTCTTCATATAAATTTATTTGCTGGTAGATACATAGCCAACCTAGAAATTATCTACAAGTATGATTTTACAATATTAAGAGAGAAAAAAATATGAAATTATATTTAGAATTCAACCATTCCTAAATATAAGAAAAACTCCCACAATCAAATTAGCCAAGGAAACAGAAATCATTTCTACAATTTCCTAGATATCCATCAAAAATATTTTCTGTGATAAGTTGCTGATGTAATATTTATTAACAGGAATCTAAGGAACACAAACAGTGTTTATTGTTAGAGGATTAGTACTGCTACCCTGATAACCCAGTACCAAGAGTTGGTTATCAGCTATTTACAGTTTACAGAGTACAGATACAGAATACTGGCATTCCAAGCTTGCTAAGAGGCCTTGTGGCTACGACTCAGCACATGTAACTTGTTAATGACATCACATAATTGGTACATAAACCTATACAGTCTCTGTTTACATAATGACCGTTCCTCTGTCTACTTACAGTATGTGTGGAGCCTCAGTGATTCCCACTATCACACCATTATACCTCTGTCTACATACAGTATGTGTGGAGCCCCAGTGATTCCCACTATCACACACTTATACCTCTGTCTACATACAGTATCTATGGAGCCTCAGTGATTCCCACTATCACACCCTTATACCTCTGTCTACATACAGTATGGGTGGAGCCTCAGTGATTCCCACTATCACACAATTATACCTCTGTCTACATACAGTATGCGTGGAGCCTCAGTGATTCCCACTATCACACTCTTATATCTCTGTCTACATACAGTATGTGTGGAGACTCAGTGATTCCCACTATCACACCATTATGCCTCTGTCTACATACAGTATCTATGGAGCCTCAGTGATTCCCACTATCACACACTTATACCTCTGTCTACATAAAGTATGTGTGGAGCCTCAGTAATTCCCACTATCACAGTATGTGGAGCCTCAGTGATTCCCACTATCACACACTTATACCTCTGTCTCTGAACGGTAATTAGTGGAAAATAGACTTGTGTCTAAAATTCTCCTCTAGCTGTTAATTAAACAAGTCTAGTATGGTAAATCTACTCAATTGTTTTCTCAACTGTAGTTTTTTTGTACTTCAGATTATATATGTAATGTTACATACTTCATTAAAAGTTCCATACAACCTCAAAGTTTAAATAGAAACAAATCTACAGAAACTGACTTGATCTATTCATTGGAAAAGGTTCTTGACATCAAATTAGATATCATTTTGAAGTACCCCTGAGGTAGATAATTAGTAAGTAAAAAGTAGATTAAAACCAGCAATAATTGGATAAATTAACTTCTTACGTGTCGATATGTAAACTGAAATGAAGTTATGTTCCATTTTCTCTCCCTTAGAGCCAGGGGAGGGGAGGTTGCTAACAAAAAAAATCCAGTCATGAATTTAAACATGCTATTGGTTGAATCGAATTATATAACTTCTGTTTTGGCAACTCGAGATAATTAAAACCACCGAGAGGTCATTTTGAACTAAGATAAATTCCAAGTACCAATAAAACAAAAAAAGATATGGGATAATTTTCCACAACAAAGATTTTTAAACGTCAAAGAAGCGCTCGCTGATGGTACCGTGATCACAGGATTACTTAAATTTAGAGTGTCTCCATTTCGTAAATACCTGTTCACAATACTTTAGAGCCTTTCACTTGGAGCAAAGACTAGTGTACGCTAATTGGTATATGCGGTTAAAATAATACTAAGTTATCGTTTTCAAACAGCAGGTTTTTATTTATTTTTATTTTTTGGGGAAAATTATAGAGAATTTTAAAGCATTATAAATTTAATGGAAAATAGTTTAAAGTGGGCTATGTGGGGGTATTCTTATTAACTTTCCTCATAATATAAAAGGATTTAAACAGCTCTGCGACAGCCAAATTGTAGTGTAGTTTGTGGTAATTACACAGTTCTGGGGGCAGACACATAATGACGTCAGTCCGTAAGAATTCTGTAATAGTTTCTAATAGGGCACTCAATATTTGAAACAGACCTCATGGTTGGTACATTATTTTCATAAGACAATAGCGGTGACATACTGGTACTATCATTATATGTATATTTCCAGCGACATTCTTACAAAGCTCCATGCAGAAAGGGGAGAATGCGCCATATATTTGCACTGAATGCCTTTTCTGAACGAGATATTGATCTGCCGGTAAACTGAGATAGGAGTTAACATTTTATGAACGTCCATTTCATGCCTTTTTTTTCACATAAAATTTATGAATATAAAAAGAATACGGAAAACGTTCAGTTTCCTGTTATAAATTTGACATAGATGTCTGCAGTCAGTCAACAAGGCAGGCTGGTAGGCACAGGATATTGGATGTAGTGGAAACATCATACATAAATGATAGATCCTGCTGACTTTGAGAGATATACATGTATTATTGTTATTAAGCACAATAAAAGGTGGTTAATATTGTCAGTTTTTGTTAAAAAAAAGGACACTATATCTGTTCAGGTACATTGTAATTTTAAAATGGCTACTTCAGATAAAAAAGACTTGGTTAATTTTTTTGAAATATGAAATAAAATACGGTCGTAACAGCTCATGTGACCCCTAATATTAACCACTGTAAATGTTTGATCCCACGGTAGTTACACTATGGTTATGAGACCGCATGCTGGTACATAGATGAAGTCAAATAACAAGTTACGGAGAGATAGAATATGTATATCTGTGATAGATAACCAGGTTTGGAGAGATAGAATATGTATATCTGTGATAGATAACCAGGTTTGAGGAATGTATTGATATGTGATTTGAGCGACCCTGTCAGCAAACACTGTCATGCACATACTTGTGTTCAAATTGTTTAAACTGACACCAACCAATAGGTCCGTTTCTGAGAGTCATTTATGGATTCAAATACAAAAATCCAGTCAAAGGGAAATAACTTGTACAGAGATTTAGATAGTGAGGTAAACTTTAAATTAACTCATTCACCCCTACATTTTTAAAATGGACTTGCCCAGTCTTTGATTTGGTAAGGTTCATGTATGTGACTTTAGGGATGAACAGGTTAATATGAGCTTAATGTAAAGGGTACCATCAAGTTGAAATATATTACAGTGTATTTTCATTGACTTTTTTAGGAAATATTTAAGTCCTTTTCTACCAAAATATTCCCTAGAAATCACATGTTGCTATCCATTTTCAGGAACTATTGTTGTTCAAAATTTGTGAAATTTGAAAATTTAAAAAAAAGGAAATTTGCGGGAGTCAAACTCGAGAACCTTTCACTGCCTATCCTACCCTTTATCAGTGTCACTAACTAGGGACTGTAAATCCACAGTATCAGAATGTAAGTCCGTCTAAAGTGGAAAAACACAATGTGAATAATTTGACAAGGGAAGCCATTCTAATATATTTACATTTGCGCTGCAACCCACTATGAACATTACCAGCAGAAATGCCTTTGAGTATGAAAGCGAAAAATCTTGTGACATAACACTTAGTTTTCTCATGACGTCTTGGATTAACCTTGTTCAATGAGAGTCTTGTCGCATCGCTTAGCTTCGCTTCGGATAACATGGAGAATGCCCCTGTGTCAAACGCTCAAATGACTACAGTTAATTAAAAAAATTAATTTAAAAAAACGCCGTTCAGTCCCTACACAGAAAAAAACTCCTTTTGATTGCTTTGTCAGGAAAATACAAAAGTCGAAAAAACTAGTTCTAAATAGAAATCTGCTTTGTGATTAGAAATGATACCAGTGGTGCTCTCCACCTTAAATCAAAATGTCAGAGGGAAAGTCTTCGTTTACCTTTGAAGTTTTACTAGTGTTATGGTATTTTCTGTCTTTACTTGATCACTCAAAATTCTGACAGATGCAGTTTCCGCATTAAACTTCAGTAATTAGGAAAATATTTAAGTCCAAACTTTAGTTAACTCTGATACTTTTATTAACCTTCTTTTTAATTTGTGTATATGTGTTAACTAAAAGACATGGCCATGGAAGGGAGTGTAAAATGTCTCAAAGGAAACAAAAAAATAAAATAAAACAAGAACATGAGAAACATATATTATCTTATGTACTCTTTTTCCCTGATGTTTTATAATGTTTTGTGTAATAATATTCCCTTATGTAATGCTGTGATTTGTTTGTGCTTACAGGAGGTGGCTCCTGAAAAGAAGGTGATGACAGTCTACTATAAACCTGTTCCCCAGGATGATGCCTCTCCCCCAGTCCTACCCAACTCTACCTCAAGCTGCCTCAGGTTTTCGCGCTTCAGATTGGTTACGTTCTTAGTGGTGGCAGCGTTGGCAATTGTGTTTGTGACACTATCTTGCCTAAATGGAGGCTGGGACACAAGGGGTAGTCTGTGCCTCACGCCCACGGACCCGGTACTGTTATACAATCAGATCACTACCCACAGTCCCTTGGCGCGGCAGGTCCTCCCCCACTGTATCATCATCGGGGTGAGGAAGGCCGGCACCAGGGCAGTTCTTCAGTACCTTCAGCTCCACCCTGACGTTGCTGTCGCCGGGTACGAAGTGCATTTCTTTGATGATAATGTCAATTACAGTCAAGGGTTAAACTTCTATCAGAGACAGATGCCGTACTCTCTAAAACATCAACTTACTATTGAAAAGACACCGGCCTATTTTCATACCTTGAAAGTTCCGGAGAGAATTGCCAAAATGAACAGCTCCATCAAGTTGATAGTAGTGGTGAGAGAGCCGGTACAGAGGCTGATATCAAGTTATGTACAACTTGCAGCGAAAAGAGACCATTTCCCAACATTTGAGGAAAAAGTGATTGATTCTGACACGGATGAGGTGAATGAAAACTTTAAACCGGTAAAACGCTCGCTGTATTATATTTTCATGAATAGATGGCTGAAGCACTTCCGACTCGACCAGATTCACGTTGTGGATGGGGACTTACTGATTCGGAAACCGTTTCAGGAAATGTTTCGTGTGGAAACATTTCTTGGTTTGGAGCATAAAATATCAAAAGACACATTTACCTTCAATCGAACTAAAGGCTTCTTTTGTCTTAAACTTGACGATGAACTAGGGAAGAGGACCAAGTGTCTGTCGAAGAGCAAGGGACGAAGGCATCCGGAAGTCGACCCAAATGTCCTCCGTCAACTGCGCGACTATTACAGATCTGCCAATGACTTGTTCTTTCAGCAAGTTCATCGGCGATTCCGATGGTCGTAGCAGAGTCACGCTACCAATATAGATTTATACCCAATATTATTTATTCCTTATGATGTTATTGGTACTGTAGTTTTAAGTGACAATTTTCAGTTCTCAGTCACGGTGAACGCCCCCTTATTATTATTGTATTATTACCATGCAACTTGTATTATTTTTCTCAGACCCGAAATCAATATATTTTTTTCTGCCAAGTGTTGTTTGTCGAATTATAAATTTAGGTAAAGCCAAATTTATATTCCCTTTTAATATGAAGTATATATTTGTGTAAGTTTAAGGGTTTTATGTCAGGACAGGGTTGTTTATCCTTCCTCCTTTGTTTTAAAAGGAAAGGCGATATTTATTTTGAATTAGTCTACATATTGACTCATTCACCCCTGTGGACACATTTAAACTCTTCCTATTCAAAGGTTGGAATAGTTCATTGTGAAACTTCAGGGGCGAATGAGTTAAACACAAGTCATCATTGATTATGTTTCTATTTCATATGGCGTGTTTACCTTTTTTGTATAAAATAAAATGTCAATGAATGCAAGGTGTTGGAAAAACAATTTGTAGAATGATAACGATACTAATGTTTTATACATATCCAGGCTTTACCCCAGAATTTGTTAGTTGACTAACATTAGATAAAGAACCACTGAAGTACAGGAACAAGTTTGGTTCAGATATGACTTAATTGCCTTGTTTGTATTTTTGCACTCCTAGAGATTTTGCATGCCTTGATAACATAAAACAGGTTCTTTGTATGCAGTGAAACCTTTATAAAATTATAAAATGCCCCTTGTTTATTGCTATACAGTAAAACTTCGATATAATGCCCCTTGTTTCATAAGCCACCTCCCTTACTGCCAAAATAATTCAGTGTCCCCTTTTTTCTCCACCTAATCAATCTTTTTATGTTTCTCCCTTCATGTAGCTCCAAACCCTTTATAATGCCAAGGCTTCGCTTGAAAAATGGTGGCAGTATATATAACAAGGTTTTACTGTTTATGTACTTGTACATTTTGTTGAAGATTTTTTTGAATTTTTCCATGTAAATATATATACGTGTTACCCTTGCTCAAGTTAACTATACAAACAAGTTCATGCCATTTTAGATGTAAATTACATGTAGTAAATCATGCAGTATCATATTGTTTTTGTAAATGTTATCCCAAGCACAACATCGATTCACTGATGCAGCTTAGTTGTAGATGTAACAAGTCTTATTTTATTTATATCACGTATTACTACCCGTTACTGCTGTAAAATATTTTAATGGCTAATGTACAAGCAACGTAACAGGAAATATCTTAAAAGAGGATGGATTTCAGAGTTTTAATGTTGATGGTTATAGAATTGAAAACTATTGTGTCTCTGTGGAATAATTTTTAAACATTACATCCTTTAACTGCCCATCATAATATAAAAAGCTGTTTGGGTTAATATGCAATAGTAAGAATTGATCATGTTGAGAACCAAGTAAATGAAGAAAGCAGCTTTGTCAGCAAGAACGAACTGTTGTTGAAATTGTTTCGGCTGCTGGAATTTACCGACTTAGTCATATTTGTCTGATGAGATTATTGCTTGTGGTTTTTATGCCCTAAAAATATAAAATATATTTGTTGATAATAATTACCAATAGTTGTGCCATATTTAGTTGTAAAATGTCATCTCATAGTAATTTCCACAAAATTTGATTCATAAGATACAGTTAACTGTGGTGAAGGACCACTCAACTTGTAAGATAAAATCAAAATACAAAAAAAAAAAAAAAAAATATCAACCGACTTTGGAACAGTTCAAAATAGAACAAAGCCAAATGAGATGTAGACTACCAGGTTCTCCGTAATTTTATAAAGTTTAGTTATTTTCTGCCAAAGCTTAAATGAATGAATATTACATTTAAAGGATAGAAAAAACAAAGTATTCTCGCTTTGTGAAAGCAGACATCTTTCATCCGGTATCTAAAACATGGTTTGCATTCTGTGTAAGCCACATTTTTAACCAATCAAACACTAAACCACACTGGACTAACACTCAGTCTGCACTGTATGACTCAAAGAACATTGACGGAAATCTTAACTTCTAGAAGAGTTAACAGTTCTTTAAAAATAAATCTAAAAGAGGAAGCTAAGAAAATCAACTCTGTTCACCCGATTTCTATACAGTGTGGTCTGTATCAAATGTGAGATCTGTATCACTAGGACTCTTCAGTAGGAGATCTGTATCAATAGTACTCTTTAATATAGTCTCAGTCAATCAGACTCTCAAAGCTTGACTTCTCTTGTTGGA
Organism: Mizuhopecten yessoensis; assembly: GCF_002113885.1. Lineage (NCBI taxonomy): Eukaryota > Metazoa > Mollusca > Bivalvia > Pectinida > Pectinidae > Mizuhopecten > Mizuhopecten yessoensis. The sequence continues at coordinate 430,810 of NW_018408871.1, forward strand.
ATACCCACAAAACATTTGCCCTGATAATCTCAAATATTAAAGACCGTTCTGAAAGCCTCACCTCTTGCCTGCTACAGTGACAGAAATTTTAGGGTAAAAATATCTGAAATGGTTACCATAACAACACTTTAAAAACTATGGATACCAATGAAACCCTTTACCAGTCCACCTTTACTTTGTATTTTGATAAGTACATTCATAACTTTCCATTTTAAGATGGATAACAACTAAGGAAATGTGTTTGATTCCCATTATTATTTACTACATTTTAAAAGAAAAACCAGCAAAACGAAGTAGCAGCACTGCCTATTGGTATGCTTTCTGTGACCAATTTAACCAGATTCAATGTTTTTTTCAAAATCTTTCATAGTCAATAATAGACTGGGTATAAGAGATATTTCACTGCGAGATATGTATCACTGAGTAAGATCAATATCACCAAAGCTCTTTATTGTAAGATCTCTTTCACCAGGGCTTTTTATTGTCAGATCTGTATCACTAGTGCTCTTCACTACAAGATTTGTATCACAGAATTGCTCATCAGTCATCGTCAGTGAAGTCTGTATCACCAGAGCTCTTCCATTAGGTTTTTTATCACATAGGCTCTGTACATCCCTTTATTATTTATTAATAAGTTAAATGCACATTTATTGAAAGGTAAAATAAGAAATAGCTCTGTATTAACGAGGTAATTATTTTATGTATAAAGTTACTAATTATTGAACAGTCGAGGCTACTGACTATCAAATAATATTTGAAATCCTGCATATATAAAGTTTCTTTGTCCTGTAGTGGATTGTATAATAACTTACTGATTTTCCTGATAAAAAAAAAAAAAAACTTTTAACAGTAAAAAGAAAAAAAACTTTTTTTCTGCTTTGATAAATAATGATGAATCACTTTTTTTTCACAGTAAACCAACCAATCAGAAAGCATTTAACAAAAAAAATACATTTTCGATCGTTACATCACAATAGCCTTTACGTTTCCTTATTGTGACGTTGCATTACAGCAACCGTTGCACCAACTGTTTTTGGCAGGAGATCTAGACAGACAATCAATTTTTTTTAAGAAAAATATCACAAACAGAATATTCTTGGCCTCTGTTGATGTATAGAATAATTTCACTCATGCTATAAAATTGTGCAAAATATCAAATTACCATCCCATGAGAAATGTAATAGTTGATGTCATCAAGAAATCAATTATATTCCCTATGAATATGCAGTTTAGGAAGAAAAAAAATATGTTTTGTAGATTATATATGTATGGGTAATTGCCTGGAAATATCTTTGTCAAATTTAAGTGGAATGCTTGACTTCACCCTAATGTGAACTGCTAATTGTAGGTATATCCAAGACTTTGATTCATGCAAGCATGGTGTACACCACAAATATGTAATCTATACGACAACAAGGCACCATCAATATATAAATGAGGTATGCAGTGGCGCCACCTATAATTAAACGCTCTGGCGTGTACAAATCTCTGGCCATATTTGAATATCTACAAGTTTACCGTGATGGCCAGCTGCCAGATTCAGACTGGGGCGAACCAATAGATTATAACTGCTGTATAAGTACAAGAGTCTGGTTAATTTAGCCAAATGGCCCTTCATTCATCAGCAGCAGCATCAGGTCACTAGCAGATACATGGCCAGTTTTGCTGTATCTTCCTAAGTTTGCTTGGTCAGTAAGAATAAAGGATTATTTTAAGGATAGCAAGCAAGGGTCAGATATTCTAAGTATAGCAAGCAAGGGTCAGATATTCTAAGTATAGCAAGCAAGGGTCAAATATTTAAGTATAAAAAGGAAGGGTAAAAAATAATTGCAAACTGCATCATGGATTTGGAGAAAGTGGTGCCTGGTCAGGTTCTGCAGAAAGCTTTGTTAGTGGAAATATTCTACGAACCCGATATATTTCAGCAAAAAAAATTGAAGTACAAAACAAAAAATTCATCCAAAATTTCACGATTGGTGGAAATGTACACAGGAGCAGAAATTTCAAAAAGTGTTGAGGGTGTGAGTTGGGTCCCGGTAGGGGGTTGTTTATGCAGATAAATTGAAATGTGATGGACAGAGGGTCCACATTTATTTTGGATAACCTTATGTTACCTCTTCTGATTAAATACTGATGGAAATATGTACATGCTGATGAAAATGTCTGACAAGTAACATGACATTACCAATAGATATGAGAAGAATTCGCAATTTTGATACGACCTCTATGAAATATTAATGGATGTAGATCATGAAAGTCTCATTTCAAGTGAGGTCTGTTTACTTAGGTCTGACATTTCTACAGCTTCGCGTATGTTACTAAGGAAATCCTACCCGCTATTAATCTTTATACTGATCAATACAGCATCAATGTCACCATACAGTTATGTATGGTATCGGTTTTCTATACTCAACAGAAATGTCAAACATGGCCTGAATATTGTTATTCCGTGTACATGTACTAACAAAATGATATTTTACAAAAAATTACAATGTTTTTGTCAGGTTACATGACTGAAAAAATTAGGGAAGTAGGTCAGTGGTGATTTTTTTTTTGGCGAGGGGGGGTTGTCTATTTTTAAGAAATTAAAAAATCACCAAACAGTTTCCAGACCAGTTGTATTTTTTTATGTTTTAACGTCTTTTAAATAATGATAGGGGATTTGAATTCTGTTTTAATACCTGCCCATGAAATTGAGAGGTGTCAGAAAGACACCTCCGGTTTTTCGGCGCGTTCAAATTAATGTGACGTTGAAGAGTATTTGAGTGCGATAAAATTGTTAGGGTCGGAGGTAGAAACTTTACATTTGTATTTTTTCATTATTACATTAGTACAGAGGCCACATGTTGTTTTAGTGCTCGCTAAACTCATCAATGGTGCTTGGTTAAACTTGTTATAAATGTGATTTTTTTAAAGTAAAAACAAAATGTCAAATTTGCTGATAGGTGGTATTTGAGTGTAGTGTATCCGGCAAGCTATTTTTTTGTTAAATGACTATTCTGAGCACTTTTTATGACAAGCATCTCTTTTCTGTTATTTAGTTAGAGTTGACATCACCATAGCAACAGAAAATGCTTTTCAAGTATTGGATGACGAAACAATGCATCAGGCAAGTTATTTGTTGTAAAATGGCTATTCTGAGCATTTTTTTTAGAACAAGCATGACTCTCTCCTGTTATTAAGTTAAAGTTGACATCACCATAGCAACAACACTTGCTTTTCAAGTATTGGATGATGAAATAAATGTTGAACTTGTTCCATATTTCTTGCATTCTAAACCATCTTTTACAGAAAGTTTGCACTGCTACCATTAATAGTTTAATTAACTCATTCACCCCTGAAATTTCATAATGGACTATTCCAACCTTTGAATTGGAAGAGTTCAAATTTGTCTTCAAGGGTGAATGAGTTAATGTACTAAAAATAAAGCATCAGATCCAGGGCAAGCACCATGACTGGTTCTTTCTGTAGACCAGCAGATTTTTACTGCAGTTGAACTTTCTCCTTTTCGTCCACCTCAAAGGGATTGAATTTATTATGACAGCGAAATATTAGTACACAACATACCACATTTGGAATTTTCAAGTTAAGGGCGGAGTCACCACGGGGTGAATATGGATTATAACGGTGAAGGAAAAATATTTGACAGGACGAACATTTTCTAGATTTGCAGTATGTAAGCTTAATGGAAACCTAGATATATGGTGACGCCAACTTGAACTTGAACAACAGTTCAGAGGTCGGAAGGACTATATATGTACTGGTTAGTGATGACATACCGGTAATTGGATTGTAGATAAGATTTTCTACACAGGCAGCAGCTACATCAGATTTAGTTTTTTACATATGTATATATATACTGGTTATGTATGCTTGTTGTTATTATTCACTATGCGTTGTACGTATATACCTAAACCATGCTATATCATTATGCATTGTATGCTATGTGTACTTAATGCATGTTATCACTATGCCAAATATTGCTTGCCAGGGTAATATATGGCAACAGTTTCCTTATACATACTCACGTATTATTATTGTGTAGGTACAGTAGTCGGGATATACCAAAATATATATTTGAACGTTGTAACTAATCTGTATTTTCAGTTGGATAATGAATATTTTATGTAAAAATGAGGTCAAATGTTTTCATCATATAATAAGGAGGTTTAAAAATTCAAAATCATGTTATGAAAGGAAGAGAGGTAAAGGGAGGTAACTGCCTTTGGTTGTATTTTTAGGTAAAGGGAGGTAACTGCCTGTGGTTGTATTTTTAGGTAAAGGGAGGTAGCTGCCTTTGGTTGTATTTTTAGATCTTTGAACTACATACTCAAAATATACTTAAGCATCAATTTTAACATTACATAGTTTGTAATATTAGCTGAAGGTATTCAACTCAATGCTACTCATTTGTACTGCCCTTCGCACAAGAAGTATATTTGTTTGAGTCAGAATTATGTTGGTTTGTGTTTAATTAAGAATATTTACTTGTAACTTTTATGCCAAAAACACCGATATGACTTTTACTTGTAGCCATTGTTTTACTTCTTGTCAATAGTATTTGTTTAACAGGGTCATGTGATGTTAATATCTGGTATTAAATTTAAATATTTACGCTAAAATTATCTAACAGGGTACTCTTGATTGGTATGCATGATTATCCATATGAGGTTTCTGATATTGTGAATGAGAACCAAGATGTATTTGCTACCTCATTCACCCCTACATATTTAAACTGGACTTGCCCAGTCTTTGATTTGGTAAGGTTCAAATGTGACTTTAGGGTTGAATGGGTTAATTTTAGAGATGATTCAGAATACTCGGCTTATCGATACGATGTACACTCAACCATTACTCCACATCCTGTTGATGTGTATTTTATGTTATGATTTCAAACCTTTATACTCAGCGTGGCATCAGAATGTCAAGATTTACCTCAGCCAAGATCAATGGCCATCTGTCAAATTAACTGTAAAACACAATTACCAAATTCCAATGAAACGCTGATCTGTCAGATCTGGTCAGTCTACTTATCACAGATTGTTTGGATTTACTTCAGATTGATTGGTCAGATTTAGTTACCATAGATTGGTCAGATTGAGTAAGAACTCATATTTGTAATCCTCTGGACAGAATTTTTAATCTTTCATGTACAGAGGATTGGTGAAACCTGCTCAGCGCTGATTGGTCAGATATATGATAAGAGATGATTGGTCAGATCTGCTCTGAGCCGATTGGCAAGATATTTGATTAGAGGTGATTGGTCAGATCTGTTTACGGGAGATTGATCGGATATAAAAAAAAAAAAGAGGTGACTGGTCGGATCTGCTCAGGGCTGATTGGTCAGATATGTAAGAGGTGATTGATTAGATCTGCATAGATTCGTTTGTTGGATAAGCGAACTGCTCGGTAGTGGAGCAGATGTCAAACCACTCATAACAACCAGATCTTCATAGGGCCAGTTATCCTCGATACTCCAGGGGTTACGCTCACTTGCGCTCTTTCTGCTCCCCTCGAATGTATCATAACAAGATTGAAGATTCGACATCAGTTAAAATTTCATATTTTCAAATTCTTCATAAGAACCAAAAGGTTTAGAGTCAACATAGTTTGCCAGTATCTGAGGTAGAGATATCTGTCCTGAAGTTTCCCGAGGTGGAGGGCTACCAATTTTTTTCTTCTTTCAAATGAATGACTTCGACTGATTTACAGGGTCAGAGGGGGTCAAATGCTTCAAATGGCTTCTTCTTAAAATCCATAGCATATCAAGTAATCATGTTTTCCTATAGCTTAATGGTTTAGAGCCATCAGGTTTGTTCAAAAATTTGACCTTGACCCACTTTCAATGTTGCAGGGTTCAAATGTATTAAAATCTTCACATCACCTGTAGAATACAGAGATTTGGATTGCAGCTCACACAACCAAATTATTTTCATATAAAAGTTGCAAAGGTTTATCAAAATTCCATTTGTACTAAAACCTTGTACTTATTTAGATGACTGCTATTTTACTTAAGCCTATGGGCTTTTTTTTTTGTTGTATGTTGGATTTATCACTGCATGTATCTACAATTAATATTTTCAGCCTTGCCATTTAATGTGATAAACATGCCGATTTGATATGATGAACAGCAAAGTCATACTGATATAACATTATAGCATGTCGCCCTCTCCCAATCTCCCGTCGTTACCGTTATCTACCAGTCACTTTCCACAATTTATTTGTGAAGGACAAATTTTAATTTGCTTGTAATTTTTGAAACCTGTTACATGCCGTGGATGGTTTGTGGTTCGACTTATAGCCAATCCTTTGTATAATGAACCTGTTGTTGGGGGCTCTGATAACATGTAAATGTATCGATTGACAAGTCTGTAACCTCACTTTTATATACTGACCTTGGTGTGACCTTGAACATCACCGATGAACAGGTCGATTAGTTTTACCTACATTACATAATGATCAAGTTTTTGAGCTTAGTGTCAGGTGACCAAGAGCTTTGTATGCAACCAACCAACTACGATTAGTTTTACTCGCATTTATTTTTATGTATGCGAAATACGCACCTTGTGAATATGTATTCAAAATAAAATTTTACATTTTTCTCAGCTTTGTTCATTGTTTTATCAACAACTATATCGACATCCCATATTTTTAACTTGGAAATCTGAACATTTTAGCACTGAATACAAATTCGTTTTCAAATATTGGTTGAACATGCCAAGCTGACCTTCCAATAAAAAAAATACATTGCTGTCATTGAACTGTTCAAATGATGAATCTGTTGTATGAAAACCTACTGGAACAAGGCTTTCATATGTGACACACTGCTATTTAAACATGGAAATCAAGAGGGTCTAATATAATATCACAATACAACGGCATACAACTGTGCTATAAACTTGGAAAAGTGTTTAGACAAGCATGGTCCATTGCAATGATCTGTTGCTGCATTTTGCCTGTGAACTCGGAGACATGTGATGGGGCCACATCCGGATACTTGCCAACTGTTTAAACTTTCCATGGGGGAGATTGCATGTGCTCAGAATTAAAAGCATAATAAAATGTATGTACATAAACCCTAGGGGAAAACAATTCTTTTAAATGGCATCTTTTGAGTTGTTCTTTCTAGATGAAATCAGCAGATCTATAGGTTCGAAAATGGGGAGAGTTGGCAAGTATGCATGATGATCCCTTATCAATTTTTTCAGTTGAACTACTTCTTCTACAGAAGAATAAGGCACAAAGTCACGATATTTAGCCTGTTGCTTGCCATGTTGGCAAGAAAGAGGCTATCAAGTTTGTCCAAATAATAACTCAACTTTAATCACTTTATAGTGACTTGGCTTTGCAGGCAACACAAGAATTGTTTAAAAAATAGAAAGACAACAAATTTTCCTTTTGATTATTTATTTTTAATAAAATATCTTTCAATAAAAAAAGGTTTATCCCTGTGTTTCAAGCAAGCATCCCATTATAACAATTTTTTCTTGCATATAACATTGTATAACATATAAATACATTGCCTAAATTAGAAGCATTGGACTTTGTTCCAATTTTACACAAATATATGTGTACTAGGGAACACAAACATATACCAAACAATTAATACGGTGTTCATCAATTCTTAACTGCAGAAACTTGCTTGTAGGTCCAATCAATTTTATTTTATTTTCAAAATTTTAATGTTTTATTCTGAAGTTTTACATCATAGGGATCTGGTCTGATAACGTAAAATTTCAAGATAAATATAAGAAATTTTGAAATTAATTAATTAAATCGGACCTAGAAGCTACGATTCCCGCAGGTAATCAATTCTTTACGCTCTGGAGCGACACTGACGTTAGTCTTGTGATTGTACTTGCGATACATATATATGGACGATACAACAACTTGTTACGAACACATGTAATAATACCTTGTTGCTCAAAAAGTCTGACGAATCGATTGTTGTGTCAATACTGTCAATAACTGATTCTACAAATAATAATCATTATACTTGCAATGATTTTTCCGATTTTCTTTCCTGATTTACTCTCCTACAGTAGATTGTTTTTATAATAAACTTGATATTTTCTATTACGTTTTTCGAGGCCCCTGAAAATAAAACATTCCCAAAAATACTGTTTCCGTAAAGATTATAAATTAATAAGAGGCACTTGTCCTCTTACACATATTTTGCCTATTCTTCATATAACAAAGCAACAAGATTACACAACATTATTTCCACAACATCCACAACGCTACTTCCATATCAACTTATACAATGTCTTCTATCGAACATTCCATACCAGGCCTAACAGTTAACGATAGTCAAAACAATAAGCAAAAATGCAGCTCTACATGTAAGGCTAATCTGAATTCAAAAGCAAAAACATACTTTGTCATTTTTTTTTATCATACTTCGAGCTACCTAGTAGCTCAGGTAAATGGAAAACAAATCAGATATTTAAGAAAATTCTGAACTACACCGTAGTTGTCTCATAAAATGAGCCCTAAAGCCAGTTAAGTAGGCACATGTCAGTCCCCAAAGTAATACTGTTCATATTTTGGTAACAAAACATATTGAAATACTTTTAAGGTAAAAACTGTTCAACAAAGCAGAGGAAGAAAGGAGTCTTTATAGACAGGGTCCTGTTTATGAAGGTCTTTATTACAAATCTGAAAAGTTCAAAAGTCAGAAACACGTAGATCTGTAAATCAATATTGCGCTTTCATTATCAATCTGCAGACGTTTTACACACAGCTACAGTACATATATATACAAGTTATGACGTCATTAATAAAATGTTGATAATGAAAGCGCTATAATGCTTTACATATCTACACGTTTCTGATTTTGTATCTTTTCATATTCATATATCTACCGGACTATGAGAACATAATACTATATACCCGGTAAATATATATATATATACATTTAAAGACTTCTAACATGGGTACCGTAGCTGCAGACGAGACCTAGAATTGTATACTGTAGACCGGACAAGTGGCAAAATAATCCAGACATTGAATAGCTCACTGACAGCGGATAGTAGTACACAGCTTACCAACGTGGAGTTAATCCTAGGAGATCTGAATTCAATGGGACTACTTTACTTGCTATATCCATATATTTCAGTGACAAACAGTCAAATACTGGTAATATTGGAGATTTTATAGATATTAGCAAACTGATATGTTACATCTAATAATTATATGGGTGGTCGGGTGGCGCAGTGGATAGCGCACTTGCCTTTCACCAAGGCGGCCGGGGTTTGATTCCAAGGTCAATGTCAAAAGGTATGGGGTCACCTGCCCGACAACATTGGTTTTCTCCGGGTACTCTGGTTTCCTCCCGCATTAAAACCCCACTGTGCACTAACATTCGGGCCACCAAGAGTGATTAATATAAGCTGAAATACCTTGTTTCATAATTGTTGTAAAATAAATAAAGTTTGTATTTACTAAAATAAAGTGAAACATGTTTTTAATATAGACTACTGCAAGGCCATGGTGGGGACTAAACTGAAACACGTTTTGGGACAGAATAGGTGTAATAGTTAAAGCATCAATTCATGTTAGGTTGTATACATACACGTAGAAACTGGTAGAAACACACATTGACGTTAGGGTGTATGNCGTGTGGACGATGTGCGGACGGTGTGTAAACGATGTATGCACGGTGTGCGCACGCTGTTTTTGGTGCGTTGTGCGGTCCCACAACTGTAGTACTGGTTCTATTCACATCTTGTAGTAACTGGTTTTATTTTATCACTCTAGTTCACTTATGTCTCCCAGCAAAATATTTTCCTTCAACGTTTTTTAATTATATAGTATTAAATCTCAATATTAATAAAATTAAACCACAAACATGTGTAATTTCATACAATAATATAATAAGGACGATGTCTACACCTAAAATTCTACCCAGGGCACACGTACATGCTTTTGACATTTTTTAATTTTATATCAATGGTTGTTTTATTGCATGTCTAAAGGCATTCACAGAATTAATATCTGTGATTGGCAAGAAATGCAGAATTTGAAACTATATGATTTATTCCGAACCCTTTCACCCCTATGTATCTTGAGTAGACTCTACCATGCATTGATATGGATGAGTCCATTATGGTCTACAGTGGTGAAAGGGTTATTAATGTTAACACACTTCACATTTGAGTCAATTACAAGAAGATATGTATCACGGAATGCATGACACATTTGTCCTGAATATCTATACCAATTATTCTTTACTACATACTACCAATACACACAATGGTTGCACTTCAACAGAACTTATATAAGACATATGAATCAGTTGAACCTCACGCTAAAATGGTCTTCCAGCATATGACACACATTTTCAGACTGTGACCTCACAAGTCCTGGGGGTTGTTTGTTTATGCAGAACAACCGGTTTGACCGTTTATAAATGTAACAATTTCGGGTCTAAATCCCGGCAGACCTGCAAATGTTTATGCAGGCCTTGCAAGGCTTTGTCAAGGCTCGCCTGAAAGCAGCATCAGATTACTAAGTCCGGCCTTATTCAATAAACGAATAACTGTGGTCCGACCAGTTTAACCGTTTAAACGAAAACGGCCCAGATCATAACAAAAAAAGTAATAATTTGACACATTCCCAAAGTATCTTCAGAGTATGTGGTAGTGAAAACACAAGTAGAACTAAATCGTCATCAGTGGTAGGAAAATTCAACACAGGATGAGTGTAACTGGCAGGGACCGATAAAAGATGTGCATTTAAGATTATTAAGAAGGTAAAAATACATAGAATTTGCTCAGTTTACCACATTGAATAGTTCAAGATACAAACATTTGATACCAAATTATGACATTTACAGAATAACTTTCACACTTAAAAAATATGACAATATCCTATACAAGTTTATGTATAATTTACAACACCAGGTAAGGGAGGGGGGGGGAGGGGTGAAGTGGTAGATGACCAAGATTCAAAACAATTCAGATCTACACAGTTATGCATCATAATTTATCACAGCACTAGTTGAAATATCATGTTATATGGGTCTTTAACAAAAACACTGTTGTAAACAAAGATAATAGTTCCATATGAGCTGATAACAAGATACCAGTGTTTTGTGGGCTGATAACACTGATACAAGTGTTTTATGAGCTGATAACACTGATACAAGTGTTTTGTGGGCTGATAACACTGACACAAGCGTTTTATGAGCTGATAACACTGATATAAGTGTTTTATGGGCTGATAACACTGATACAAGTGTTTTATGAGCTGATAACACTGATACAAGTGTTTTATGTGCTGATAACAACAGATACCAGTGTTTTGTGGGCTGATAACAGATACCAGTGTTTTGTGGGCTGATAACACTGATACAAGTGTTTTGTGGGCTGATAACAGATACCAGTGTTTTGTGGGCTGATAACACTGACACAAGTGTTAAATGAGCTGATAACACTACTGATATAAGTGTTTTGTGGACTGATAACACAGATACTTATATTACGGGCTGATAATACAGATACTAATGTTACGGGCTGATAACACAGGTACCAATGTTATGGCTGATAACACAGGTAATAATGTTATGGTCTGATAACACAGGTACTAATGTTATGGGCTGATAACACAGGTAATAATGTTATGGGCTGATAACACAGGTACTAATGTTATGGGCTGATAACAGATACTAATGTTATTGGCTGATAACACAGGTATTAATGTTATGGGCTGATAACACAAGTAATAATGTTATGGGCTGATAACACAGGTACTAATATTATGGGGGTTGATAACAAATATACTAGTGTTATGTGGACTAAAAAGTAGTACTTTTCAGGTGAATAACAAAAATAGGTATCAGATATTTGTAAGGAAAAAATATAGCAAAAGAAGCCAGTATTATGTAGTCCTAGAGCAATACATAGTGCACAGGTATTTCTTAGTAAATAACAGATCGATACCAGCGTTATGTGGGCTGATAACAATAGACTTAAAAAAGTACAAAATGAAATGTAGAACTAAGGGAGATAGGTACAACACTGAAATACCTGTAGATGTAGATTTTGTCTACATTTACCAAACAAATTATATGAGTTTGATCATATTTTCCAATTTCCTGGACAATTACTCATTTCAACAACATTTGAACTATGACACAATGTAGATGACAGTCATGAATCAAAAATATAATGTCAAATTATCAATGAATTGAAATAACTAAACCAAAATGTCTAACCTCAAGCCATTCATCCACCATTCAATTTACTAACTAACCAGTTAAGTGTTTATGTAAACAGGCCGGTACAAACTAGGTTCATCCCTGTTATCCATCGGCTGCAAAGAGAAGATTTCATGTCACTTAGATTGAATTGGCACTTATCACAACAAATTTATACTGCATCCATCGTACATATAAGAATCTGACTACACCATATCTATAATGTAACCTGTACCTTAGCATAAGACTAAACCGTATGTCCTTTCGCCAGTCATATCATATTTATGCAGTGCAAAAATATTTTTACACATTTATAGATAATTATATATTCACATGTTATAGCAGGGAAGCCAAGATAAACTTGTATACTGGTTTCTCCTAATGAGTGAAAAATGGCTAGCAAAAATGTTTAAAATACAGAAATTCATGACACGGCCCCCAGGTATCTCATATATTTGATGCGACTAGCTACTTCCATCACCTGTCCAGGTTCTTAGAACCCTGATTGTTTTCACTCTACCAAAAATGCTATGGTCGTTAAGCAGCTGCCATTACTACAAACCTGGCAACTACTTCAACATAATACAATGTATCTGTATAATACAATACTTTTGACATCCTTGACTGTGGATACAGTCAGCACAGATATAACCTTAACTTAGGATAGTTAGCACTGGTTTAAACCAAGGTTAGTAAGCACAGATACATAGTTCGCACTGGTTTAAACCAAGGTTAGTAAGCACAGATACACTTGTACCAAAGATACTAGTTATAATCATACGTAAAGCTTTAACCACGTATACAGGTAGCACGCGTATGGCTTTTAACTATGGACAGTTAGCACATAAATTATATACCTTTAACATAGAATAGTTAGCACTGGTTTTAACCATGGTTAGTAAGCACAGGTATAACTTTAACCCAGGATACTGGTAGTTATCATAGGTGTAACTATAACTTAGGATACAGCCAGCACTGGTATAGTTTGACATAGAAGACCACTCTAGTACAGACTTAACCATACTCTTTTATCACTTTAACCAAATATAGCCAGCACTGTTATAACTTCAACTTAGGATAGAGTTAGTGACTTTAACCATGGATAGTTAGCACAGTACAGTTTTACCTTATTTAACTTTTGATAGTTAACATAGTATAATTTTAACTTCTTTAAATTTTTATAGTTAAAGTATAATTTTAACTTTTGATAGTAAGCACAGTATAATTTTAACTTTGATAGTAAGCACAGTATAATTTTAACTTATTTAACTTTTGATAGTTAGCATAGAATAATTTTAACATATTTAACGTTTGACAGTTAGCATAGTATAATTCTAACTTAGTTAATTTCTTCATCAAAATCTCAAACAGAATGAAAATTAAAAGAACAACTGATATCCGTTTGTTCAAGACCAGCAGTAACATCCTAAGAAATAATGCTGATGCCGGTGATGAGGATTGTTATTTAGAGTCTAGGTGAGCCACCCTTTCATCGTACAGTGTATTCCATTAACAGTGCATGTTATACATTTACATTAGTTATCCTATTTACCAGAAACTAATCTAAAAATATTATCATACAGTGTATAACAATGTGCTCGTGTGTGATATTTAACAATGTGACCAAGTGTAATATATGTACAAAGCTGATAAAAGTATATCATACAGAGAATAGGTGACTACTACAATTAGTACGACCTTCAGACTGTATGGTGGAAATGAAACATTATAGAGAAAATAAAAATAAAATTCTAAACTATGGGTATGTACATTGTAATAACAAAAATTAAACCAATACCTAATTATAAAAGTGGGAAAAACTAAATATCAATAAAATAAAATGGAAAATAAAAAGTGAAATCTGTTTTCATATTTAAGCATCTATTAAGATATCCTAACAAAGAAAATCCTTGTAGCTACAAATTAAAAACTAAAAAAAGCAACAGTGCAAATCAAGTAGGTCAATTGAAGAATAAGACAGGACATTTTACAAGCATATGAAATATGAACATCCTTTGTGTGGGGAGCATGCTTGCAACATATCATTCTAATACAGCCAGGGGACTGGAGCTGTACATATCAATCCCCTGGTTACACAACAATCCCCTGGTTACACAACAATCCCTTGGTTAAACATCAATCCCCTGGTTACATATCAATCCCCTGGTTACACAACAATCCCTTGGTTAAACATCAATCCCCTGGTTAAACAACAATCCCCTGGTTACATGCAACAATCCCCTGGTTACACAACAATCCCCTGGTTAAACATCAATCCCATGGTTACACATCAATCCCTTGGCTAAATATTAATCCCCTGATTACACAACAATCCCCTGATTACACAACTATCCCCTGGTAACACATCAATCCCCTGGTTACACATCAATCCCCTACATCAATCCCCTGGTTACACAAAAATCCCCTGGTTACACATTAGTCCCATGGTTACACAACAATCCCCTGGTAACACATTAATCCCATGGTTACACAACAATCTCTTGATTACACAACAATCCCTGATTGCACAACAATCCCCTGATTACACAACAATCCCCTTATTACACAACAATCCCCTGATTACACAACAATCCCTGGTTACACAACAATTCCCTTATTACACAACAATCCCCTGATTACACAACAATCCCCTTATTACACAACAATCCCCTGGTTCCACAACAATCCCCTGGTTACAAATCAATTCCCTGGTTCTACATAGCCATTGCAAAGACTATACATCCATGTATTTCAAACCTGATGTACTATTTTAACATGTCAAAGCAAAATTTTTACATGACTCCATACTTATAAAAAGTCTTAAATATGTTCCTGATATATCGAGAATAATTTCATGAATTAATCCTGGATCGAACACAAGAGATCACTATTAGTATTAACGGAAACGTGTTGTGAAAAACGGACTACTGGAAAAAGCAAAATGCAATCAGCTTGCTTGATTAGTTTAGTAAAGAAGTATGCCTGGTAGCTGGAAGATGTTACATTGTAAATCATGGAAGCATCCAAAAAGCTGCTCAGCCTTTGGGGTACCCAATGAGCATATATCAATCCTTGTGTAGCTAGCCCCTCAAGGCAAAACATCTCTTGCATAGTAAGATTATTTGTATTGTTGCTTAAATATTTCGTTATTCCCATCATTGATACAATTTTTTTAATAAATATTATGTAGAAATGTCACTTTAAGACACATTTTAATCATAAATATTTAGATGGTTGATTATTGTTAAACGTGTATAATAAGAAACATAAAGGGGTCGCCCTCGAAGTTATCTCATCAGAGTTGGCTGTGGTAGCAGCTTTTCAAACATGCAGGGTGTTACTAATAGTTATCAATAGAATGGCTTTATAGCTATAGAGTAACATCACAACAGCTGTAGAAAGGGGAGGTAATGATAGGTGTACAAAGGGGAGATAACCATCATTGTATAAAGGGGAGATAAAAATATTGCACAAGGGGAGATAACAATCATTGTATATAGGGGAGATAAAAATTATTGTACAAAGGGGAGATAACAATCATTGTATAAAGGGGAGATAAAAATTAATGTTAACAGGAGAGATAAAAACCAGCATTTAATGAGGCGATAACAAACTCTGTTTGAAAGGACATATCTCTTTATATAGTGGGGCATGAGACCTAATTCCAGTGCACTGCACTGAATTTAGTACGAGAGATTCCACCTTTCCAAGATACATAAATATGGTAAGTTCGGTCAATGTAGGTGACATAACATGGAACTTATGCTCCGGACAAACTTAGGTATTAAAAATAAACAAAGGGCCATAACTCTGTATATAGTGGGGCACGAGATCTAGTTTCAGTGCTCTGTCCACCTTCTGTAATGCAGGTATACTTTAAATTTGATCAAGATATCTTAAACAGTTTTAAATTTCAGGGCCGAGCAAGAATTTACTGAAAATGTTGCACTTATAATATTTGACCTTTGACCTTGAGGTGGAGGTCACAGTGACCTAATTCCAGTGCATTACACACCTTCTGTGGGTGAAGCATGCATACCTGAAGTTTCATCAAGATATCTTTAACAGTTTAAAAGTTATGGTCCGGACAAGTTGCAATTAGAAGAACCAGAAGGNTTCTGTGGGTGATGCATGCATACCTGAAGTTTCATCAAGATATCTTAAACAGTTTAAAAGTTATGGTCCGGACAAGTTGCAATTAGAAGAAGAAGAACCAGTACTAATACAATATGTCTCCCTTCATTCAAAGGGGAGACATAACAATATCCCACTGAAAAACATATATTTCATCTAAATGTAAACCTATTTTGAATAATTTCATCTGTATACACTCTTTAAAAATCTGAATATTATATCATACTTGTGAAATGAATGATATTTGGTGGGAAACCCACGTCCATGTTACGAGACGAGCTACAAAAGTGAGACAGGATAAACTGAAACACATACATGCAGTAAAGGGAGAGTATGTTTGGCAGGAAATTGAACTGAACTTAAAAAGCTGTGGACAAAACAATATGTTTAACGTATGTAACTTACTACTTACCTGTAGTTTTGATCTCGGTCTGTAATGTATTTGATCAGTATTGCTATTTCATGGTTCACACAGTAATAGTTAAGTGGAACTAATTAAGATCTGGTTTAATCAGATTGCCACACAATATACATACATTGGATAAATGACAAGAATTTACAACACACTTCCACAATTCACACATATATTTTTGTTGTTCTTAGCACCAATTACCCGGTAGAATCAACTTCCAGGCACGTTAACAGAGTGACTCGAGTACCTTGTATTGTGGTTCTGATGTTATACATACTATAACATATAACATATAAGTACATGTAGGTAATTAAGTCCACATACTGCACCATTTAAAACTTAACAGAAGCAAAATAAGAACATTTCACTTAGCCTATGTACATTGTAATAAATAAAACACACATGTACATGAATAACTAATTTTAAGTCTTAAATTATATTTGTCTTCCTTCAGGCTGTGCATGCTCGGACAGTGATATGCTTTTCATACCATAGTTGCCTCAGACTTCTGCGTAGCTTCCGTTGGTTGAACACTTTTTTCCTGTGGTTTCTTGAAAGTTACATAACTGTACACTAAACTCCCAGAGACACTGTAACAAAGGGGAATAACTCCAATAATTAGTCTTTCTAAACACTTTATCACAGGTATGATAAAAGGATGGATATCACCAATAGCTCCCGTAAGCTGAATATCTATAACTGTTACATCTTTACAGGATAGATAGAAAATATCAACTTTGAAGATAGTCGTCCATTGATTGATATTTAGCCAAAGTTTATGAGAGAAACCAGTAAAGATTTTCACCTGATATTCTTTTCTTTTTACAAATTGGGTCAGTGCCACAGTTAATTATCAGTGACATTTTGAAAATAATACAAATTTAATTAAAAAATCTCTAAGTACTTGTAGTACATCAAATACATGTTTATAAAAAGTTCTTTGAAATATTTGTCAGTGATAGATGTACAAATTTGTAACTCAAAATCTACAGCTTGACAATTTGTACGACACTGACTGTTCCTTACTTTATTTTTATTATCTACAGACATGTGATTCATATACAGATCTTACTTACCTTACGTAATATATAGAGAAAACACAGACTCTCACCTTATATTCAATCCTATAAAATTGATGGTACTGAATATGTAGTCCCCTCCGAGGAACATGCCTATATATGTCACCAACAGATTCTGTAGACAGACAAGCATTTAAACTATTTAAAATTGGTCAAGGGGAAAGCCTTCATAAAGGGATTGAACAGATATTTTTTAGCATGCATGTTGTTATGAATGCACAGTGGTCACAGCCATGTTGTGCAAACCTGCTATTGCTTTGTGCAATATGAGTGTAACTGATTTGCATTCTTACTATATTTATATTTTTAAATTTACAGTTACGAGTGATCTTTGCATAAAAATTCCAAACCATCTGTGGTTCTGAAGTGTTCATTTAATCAGAACAAACAATGTAACTGCAACAGCAAAACATCATCTAAACGTTTGTTTTTTATGATAATTTTACATTATCCAAGGGATGAGGAAAATCAAAATGACATATCCAACTGCATTCATAGCCCTATGAACATAATTTCTTCTGAAAGTGTTTCCATAGGACTTGAGGAATGTAAATACATAACACAGGAAATAGCATGTTTCTCTGTTTCAATAAACACTCAGGCCGCATTCGTTCATCGCTATCCAAATGGTTCAACCGGTCGGACCACAGTTGTTCGTTTAAGAAATAATGTCGGACCTATAAATCTGATGCTGCTTTCAGGCGAGCCTTGACAAAGCCTTGCAAGGCCTGCATAAACAATTGTAGGTCTGACAGGATTTATACTAAAAAATGTTACATTTAAAAACAGACAAACCGATTGAACCGGATACGCGAAAGTGGCCCGAGTAATGTACAAGCTAAACAGAGTAGATAAACCTGAGTGTTCGTTACCTTTATAACGCCCACAATGGTGGTAGTCAACGCAGAGTTATACTGGGTACACAACACTATGGCGTAGTTCAGTACGAATCCCATACCACAGGACATCAAAAACTGCATCAGAAACCAGTGGTCGCCCCAACTTTCAAAACTCCTGGCCTGTAAGTAATTTAAGTATTTACAAGTGGATTCATACAAGAAATGTTTCATTTGATAATTGTTTTATTTGATAGGTAAGAATTTCATTTACATTGCACAAAAATATTCATAAATATTAACTTTCTTTTTACAGCAATAATGACAGATCACTTTTGTTGGCCCGGATGTTACTACACAGGGGGTGGGTCTTAATGTGGGAGGTAACCGGAGTACCTGGAGAAAACCCTCATGGTCAGACAGGTGACCCCGCACCTTTCATGTCTAGTCAGGGAATCGAACCCTGACTACCTTGGTAAAAGGTGATTGTATTATCCACTGCGCCATCCGACCATCCGACAATTTACAAGTACTGCAGCAAAATATTATCATAAATTAAATTTCAGACCAGATAAATATTCAGGCATTATATACAGATATTCATTAACTAGTACAATGCAGTTAAACAATAAATTACTCGACTGATGACAACAAAGTTTACTTACCTTTTCAAACTCTCCATTCATATATGCAATTACCCCGACAGGTACCACCATAAATAAGGCATTGTAGAACAGAAGACCATATTTCCCTAGTTCCTGTAAACAGACAATTCTTTTTACAATTTTTTGTGAACTGGTGTAGAAATGCTCAGGTTTTTCACGTTAAGTAAATCGATGCAAACTTATCCACATGCAAATATATATTTACAGATTATGGATATATCATTTCTAATTTTACAGTTAATAATTTCACTAAAGAAACAATACAACATCTCTATAGAGACAATACAACATCACTATAGAGACAGTATAACATCTCTATAGAGACAATATAACATCACTATAGAGACCTTAGGTTAAATCCATTTTGTTTGGTTACCTTTGCCTCCAGTTTTTTCTTTGTATACACCCCATTGGCTGCTGTGAAAAAGTCATTTAGTAGAATAAAGATGTATCCCCAGAGGTCAAAGGCAAGGTCATCACTGCAAAAATCAACGTCTGAACTGAATCAACATGAATATACACCTGCACTTCAACATTTCATGGGTGATTATTGTTATAGACAGTCAAATATGCTGCAAAAATATGGGGTAAAGCTTCAAAGACTTCAAATTCAAATTGCAACCTGTAATTGGGAGCAAGGGTCCTGAAGATCCTAATTCAATTTGTTTGAAGTTATGGTTCTTGTAGGGAATTAATGATTGGTAATTAATTGGAAAATGTCAGAGATGTGAAACAAAGTGTAGGGACTTGTATTAATGACATGTAGATATTTCTCATACCATCCACCGAGTATTATGTGATAGTCTTTTGATCATGATACCATCGTACACATCTGATAAAGTAACGGTATAGTTTGAAGCAGACCAAGAAGTAGTGCTCCAGTTAGCAAGGAAATGACACACTATCTGTGACATCATTTGATCGATGACATCATTTCACTTTTGACAATACAGTGTCGAGAAATCACATTCACAAGGTTCTGAAGTTGTTAGCACTGTTCTCAACCTCTCTGAGTGTGACGCTGGTTTTCTTCACACAGTTACAGTTAGTGGTATACTGTAACTAAAGCTACCATATATATATATATACATGTATATACCAGGGGCTTGTTGGTTTATGCGGAACAGCCAGTATGGCCGCTTTTGAATGAAACATTTTAGGGTATAAATTCTGGCGGACTAGCAAATATTTATGCAAGACATTGTCAAGGCTCTCCCGAAAGCAGCATCAGATTACTAGGTCCGACATTATTTTTACCCTTTCACCACTATGTAACTTTAGTAGACTCCACCATGCATTGATATGGATGAGTCCATTATGGTCTACAGTGGTGAAAGGGTTAATAAACAAACAACTGTGGTCCGACCGGTTGAACTGTTTAAACGAAAACAGCCCAAGACACTATACTTAACCATTACTTACCTGGCAGCTACTAATGCACCAAATATCATTAGGAATACGGTGAACTGGACCACTTTGGGGGCCTTCACCCTGAAACAGCATGGTTTACATGTTGTATTTATTGCTGAGTATAAACACTGCTAAAACTGTAGATGGCTTCAGCATATTAGAAAACATTATGACAAAATATATGGACCAAAGAAAATCAATGAATATATAGCTAAGCCTTCCTTATTCTGTTATCTTCGTTCTCAGCAAAACTTGCAGAATTGTTCTGACTATTTTGTATAAAAGAAGTAGAGTCTGTCCCCTAAACCATATGGTGGGGTAACCAGATTAGTGGTGGCTAGAATGACGAGGCTGGTTAGTGGGATAACTGGAAAGGATGTGGCTGGATTAACGAGGTAGAATGTACTTTCAGTTTTATAGAAACCTTTTTCCTTTAAAAATGTTGTACTGGTTCACATCTTGTAACTGATGCCCTATAAACAAGGGGAACTTATTTATTGATATAAACCTTACTGGTATCTGTATGTACAACTACTAAAACCAGGAGACTGGACTTATTGTTGACCATGGTCCTACAGTAGAATACAGTAACAAGTTATTCACAAGGTTTTATCTATGGTAATAAGTAAATATACTTACCCCAATACAAAATATTCAGCTATCATTGTTAAGAGTATGGAAAATCTTCTTAGAATCGTAAACATAGGTAAACTGTGAAATGAAAGAAATCTTGTAAATGTATTGTAAAACTCTTCACACTGGTACAGTGTAATAATAATGCCTTTTCATACGAGGGTTGTTAATTAACTGAAATCATTATGTTAGCAATATTTAATGTATATAACAAGTTGAATTACTTCATCACATCATAAATTCATCAAAATGTCAAAGCTAAAGTCTGGTGGGTTTTTTTTTTTTACATTTTACATGTAATATATCAAAATCAAGTAGATATATCAATTTACTTACTTTAATTTCTTTGTTCCACCCAATCCAAACACCAAGTTGCCCATATAGATAAGAGGAAGAGGCCATATCTGATAAAGAAACAGGGCCAGTCATTTACACACATTAGTCGACCACTTCTTCTCCAGGTGCATTCATTTACTGTGGAATATTTTCTGTCCTACCTGGACAGTTCCAACCAGATACATGAAAGGGACCCTGATGTCACAATGTGAATATTAACTTTCATAATCTGTGTAAAAGTTATCTCCCTTTACTTAATGGCTGATAAACATTACACTGGTTATATATTTGTATCATTTCAGTATTTACTGGTTTCATCACAGATTCAGTATGACATTACGAATATATCACATGCAGTACTTCGGACTTTGTGGCAAGTTTACTTAATAGTTAGCCACCAAAAACGAGAGTTCCTTTTACTGGGCTACTGAGCAGTTCATAAACTGCCATATATACGTAGCCATTTATGAGCCCTATTTAATACTGTACATGTACATACCTTTTTTAAGACATCGATTGACGGCCCTGGAAACTGTACCAATCCAGCTTGTTTGACAACTAGTAACACCACTATCCCTGTTATCATCTGTAAGTATGTCATCATGATGTAATTTCTAAACCATCACTATGTTTTATATTAACCCTTTCAACCCCATGTAACTTTAGTAAACTCTACGATGCATTGATCTGGTTGAGTCCATTATGGTCTACAGTGTGACGAAAGGGTTAACCAATACACAAGATGAATCAGAAAGAGATGCAGATATATATATATCTTTATATTGGAAGAAATAAGGGGAAAAAAATATATTAGCCTTCTTAAATACAGTGTTAAATCACCAGTCTTGTATATATCATCATCTACCATATCATGTAAGATACAAAAAACCTAAAAACAAAAACCCTTGTTTTCTCCTTAATTATCAGTTATCACCGACCAAAACTCATCACTGAACAAACACTGGTATAGAATGAGAGGACATTGCCCCCAAAACAACGATGGTATTTCGCAGAATACAGAGTTGCTGCCAAAATGACCCTGGACAGAAGATGGTGATTCAACAAGATTACACTAGTACTGTAATGATTCATATTGAAATTAACCATTGAATAATCTAGAAGTCTGCTCAGAAGAATTTTTGACTCCCCCAGAATAAGGTTTGACTAATTGGGTTTGAAAGGGCATGTCTATTTGTTAAAGCTAAATGTCACAAAAAACATTTTCTTACCTGTCCAAATGCCAAAAACTGGAATGATGGAAACCTGAAAAAGTAGTGAATTATAAATGTCAAAAAAAGTATGGGGAGGCTTTAAGCAATCAAATTTGCAATGAACACCTAATATTGTAGTGGAACTGGTCTTGATCAATTACCACCCACCAGGTAGTTAAATTGGTTAGAGCATCGGTCTAGTGTATGGAGGTCCTGGGTTTAAATCACACTCTGGCTGTTGCATGTTCCTTTCCCGTTACATTTGGTGCCCAATAAAATATACCCATGGAAGGAGGTGGTATAGGTGGTATAGGGTCTCTTGTGTCTTCGGTGTCAACGATTTTGATAAGAAGGGAGGAATGAAGTGGAACTAGACTGTTTCAACTGCCAGCGAACATCAGTGCTAGCATCTGTCTAGAGTTTGCAGGTCTCAGGTTGGAGTTCCGTTCTGGCTGAGTTTTTTTCCTTTCCTGTTACACTGTCACACTACAGTTGGC
This sequence comes from Mizuhopecten yessoensis, assembly GCF_002113885.1. Classification (NCBI taxonomy): domain Eukaryota; kingdom Metazoa; phylum Mollusca; class Bivalvia; order Pectinida; family Pectinidae; genus Mizuhopecten; species Mizuhopecten yessoensis. Next base: position 454,222 of record NW_018408871.1, read on the forward strand.
ATTCTTATCATAACATATAAAATATGTTGCAAGGTGTATATATACCCACTGCTTTGAAAGCAATTATCACTTTGTTGCACAGTTAGTATAGTATACTACCCTATATATATGCTATCAAGCTTGAGGTTTCGACCACTCACTCTCAAGAATATTGGTGTGATCTCCAGCTGTATGTGGTGGAAAAGGAGAGTGATGTCTGATAGGGTTGGTTGTCTCTCCAATAGGTCATGGCGACTCCCTAGCTGCGATAATGCAGCTTCTGACGACGAAAAGAGGAGGCCGAGTGTTACAGGGTAATATTAGTTCTGTGATGAACCTACCGAGCTTGTTTTTATTTGTAAATCTCCTGTGCATTCTCCATGTTATTTACGCAGGTAGAGCTGGCCTTGACCTAGCCCCGGTTAAAACACATAGGTGATGTGGACATTCTCCGGGTGATTGACAAGAAGGGCGGGGCCTATGGGTATATAAGTCGGCCAAAACGTGCGTGCCTTTAGGCTGTGGCCTCTCAGACAGCGTGAGCCACGGCCATTTGCCTTTCTGTGTTAGAAGCGATACGGGGAAAGGACCACTACTTGGTATTTGTTAGTATACTAGAGAGCGAACTTTCAATGATGGGGTATGTCTGAATAAGACTGTTACCCATTACGATCGCTCAATCGAAAGTATCATACCTTACAAGGGCGAGCTATTGTGTTGCTTCGGGTCCACTACATTGATAGATCACAGTTACTGTGAGAGCTCGTTAGATTGCTATAGGGAGTTATATATAGGGCCCACCGAGTGGTCAGGGTAACTCAAGGTTAGCAAGAAGGGTTCTATAGATTGTACATGATCACAAGCAGTGATTGCTCAGACATAAGCAATGTTTCAGAGGTAGATTAACTTATCTGTATATATTTGCATCTATACTAGAATATTGATACACCCCAGTTGGGGTAGGTATACTCGCCGGATTCTCCAGTGTGACTGGTACGGATCATAGAGGAAATGTCACAGTACTAGGCCACTCCCCTGTGGTTTTTCCTTCACCAATAAAACTGCATTTTTTCCTTAGATGTGACTTAATTAAAACTCTATATACCGGTAGCTTATGTTTGTTGCATACAATATATATACAAGGTTACTTAATGATTTTTTACAGTACAATATATTTTCGAAAATCGATCAATAGTTTTGGACCTTCATCCCCAGTGACAAGAGTCGCAGCATTGAGCAGTGATCACGGGCATTTGTTTCTGTCAATAAAAATAGTCATGAGAAAAAAAATCACACTCTATGGTATATTTTATGAGAAGGGTGTGATTTTTTTTTCTCATTTCTCATGACTATTTTTAATGACAGAAACAGATACTTCAAAGAAGGTAAAAAAGAATAAACTCACAGGAAATAAGGAATTGGCGAAGTTTTGCCATATCTTTTTTGAAACGGTATTTAAAATTATAAAACTAGCAATGCACAGAATTACTGTAACATGTTCAGCACAGATTCTAAAAACAGATGGCCAAAAAGATGTATACTTTATTTGCTTGAAAGTTACTTTTTTAATGTTTTACCAGTAAGGTAATATGCACGGGCGTTAACTGTGCAGTACTATACATAGGAAATTGTTCTGTTAACCGTAAATACGGGGGTGCTGCAGTATGATAAAATGATACTGACTGCGGCGAGTTTTAAGTGAGGTAGTACTTAAATGAGACGGCTAATTAAGTTAAAACAAATTGTTACTCACTTGTATGTTGTTAACACCACTTTGTTGCACACAATAATCAAAAATGAAGCTGTTCCGTAGAAAAGAGCCGCTAAAATACGACTAGTGTACGGGGAACTAGTGCCCAGTACCGCCATGTTGTTTTGTGTACGGAAGTGAGTTAAGCAATTGTAAGATAGAAAATGGTCATATAAAAATATCCTGATTTCTTATATAATTTCATAAATTAAAAACATTATTTAATAAAATTGATAAGTATTTAATATAGAGAATGATAACACATATCAGAGTTTTTAATATCAAAAGTGTGTTCCCACTGTTTTCCGTTATCATTCATGGTTTTCTTTTTTTAATGCATTTACACATGTACACAGATGTATATATCATATACTGTCTCTGGTAAACCGCTAGGTGCTACATTAAGGTACATTGACACAAATCTTTGCTCCTTTTTCTTATCAGCAGGATCAAGCTGGCATTTACAAAGCAAAAGTTATTAACTTTCCGTTAATGCCACACTCGGGGTGTGAATGGTGTAAAATATAACAAAAAGAAGTAAAATTTTATTTTCTTCAGTGCCGTAAAAAATTCAAAGATTTATATAATGTCAATTAAAAATATATTAAGTCAATTAGCATACCAGATGACATAATACATCTTTATCAATTAAGATGAAAGCACATTTATAGTGTAGATATTACCTCTGACCCTGTCAAACACGTTGAATTCTGCTCTGCTTATGCATTAATAATGATAACATAAACATGGCTTCAAACATACTTGAGTCATTACAAATTGTATTCGACAGATTGTGACATGGTCACTTTAAGTTAGAAACTATTTGTATGGTATTCATGATAAATTACTAATCCAATTGGAATACTGAAGTATCTACTTTTGGATATATTGTTAAATGTATGCAGTCTGATAAGAAAGATTTCAGAAATGAGGTCACTAAATGATGACCTAGACATACAGTGACCTTGGCCTTGACCTTGGCATCCTTATTATTTCTAGCTGCAATCATAATCAACATTTGTATCGAGTTTGACAGAGATCCACTATTCTCTTACTTGTTACCTGCTGATAGTGATGATTCTTTGGTCACTGTGTGGGTCAGTTCACAGGGACAAGGAGGATTCTTTGGTCACTGTGTGGGTCTGTCTACAGGGACCAGGGAGATCTTAAGGTCACTGTGTGGGTCTGTCTACTGGGACCAGGAGGATTCGTTGGTCACTGTGTGGGTCTGTCTACAGGGACCAGGAGGATTCTTTGGTCACTGTGTGGGTCTGTCCACAGGGACCAGGGAGATCTTTAGGTCACTGTGTGGGTCTGTCTACAGGGACCAGGAGGATTCTTTGGTCACTGTGTGGGTCTGTCCACAGGGACCAGGGAGATCTTAAGGTCACTGTGTGGGTCTGTCTACAGGGACCAGGAGGATTCTTTGGTCACTGTGTGGGTCTGTCTACAAGGACCAGGAGGATTCGTTGGTCACTGTGTGGGTCTGTCTACTGGAACCAGGAGGAATCTTTGGTCACTGTGTGGGTTTGTCTACTGGGACAATGTCTAGTCATGATGTGGCTTTGTTGACCTCTGGACACTTGGCGGTTATTGTTTTCCCATTGGACTGAGAGGGAGCATGAGGAGGCCCTCTCTATCCTCTGTACTGGATATTCTATATGGACCAGACTGAGAGGGAGCATGATGAGGGCCTCTCTATCCTCTGTACTGGATATTCTATTGGGACCAGACTGAGAGGGAGCATGATGAGGGCCTCTCTATCCTCTGTATTGGATATTCTACTGGGCCCAGACTGAGAGGATGCATGAGGAGGGCCTCTCTATCCTCTGTACTGGATATTCTATCGGGACCAGACTGAGAGGGAGCAAGAGGAGGCCCTCTCTATCCTCTGTACTGGATATTCTATTGGGACCAGCCTGAGAGGGAGCATGAGGAGGCCCTTTCTATCCTCTGTACTGGATATTCTATTGCGACCAGACTGAGAGGGAGCATGATGAGGGCCTCTCTATCCTCTGTATTGGATATTCTACTGGGACCAGACCGAGAGGGAGCATGAGGAGGCCCTGTCTATCCTCTGTACTGGATATGGATATTCTATTGGGACCAGACTGTGAGGGAACATGAGGAGGCCCTCTCTATCCTATGTACTGGATATTCTACTGGGACCAGACTGAGAGGAAGCATGAGGGGGCCCTCTCTATCCTCTGTACTGGGTATTCTATTGGGACCAGACTGAGAGGTAGCATGAGGATGGTCACTGTGTGGGTCTGTCTACTGGGACCAGGAGGAATCTTTGGTCACTGTGTGGATTTGTCTACTGGTACAATGTCTAGTCATGATGTGGCTTTATTGACCTCTGGACACTTGGCGGTTATTGTTTTCCCATTGGACTGAGAGGGAGCATGAGGAGGTCCTCTCTATCCTCTGTACTGGATATTCTATTGGGATCAGACTGAGAGGGAGCATGAGGACGCCCTCTCTATCCTCTGTACTGGTTATTCTATCGGGACCAGACTGAGAGGGAGCAAGAGGAGGGCCTCTCTATCCTCTGTTGGTCACTGTGTGGGTCTGTCTTCAGGGACCAGGAGGATTCTTTGGGCACTGTGTGGGTCTGTCTACAGGGACCAGGAGAATTCTTTGGTCACTCTGTGGGTCTGTCTACAGGGACCAGGAGAATTCTTTGGTCACTCTGTGGGTCTGTCTACAGGGACCAGGAGAATTCTTTGGTCACTCTGTGGGTCTGTCTACAGGGACCAGGAGAATTCTTTGGTCACTCTGTGGGTCTGTCTACAGGGACCAGGAGAATTCTTTGGTCACTCTGTGGGTCTGTCTACAGGGACCAGGGAGATCTTTAGGTCACTGTGTGGGTCTGTCTACTGGGACCAGGAGGAATCTTTGGTCACTGTGTGGATTTGGCTACTGGGACAATGTCTAGTCATGATGTGGCTTTATTGACCTCTGGACACTTGGCGGTTATTGTTTTCCCATTGGACTGAGAGGGAGCATGAGGAGGCCCCCTCTATCCTCTGTACTGGATATTCTACTGGGACCAGACCGAGAGGGAGCATGAGGAGGCCCTATCTATCCTCTGTACTGGATATTCTATTGGGACCATACTGAGAGGGAGCATGAGGAGGCCCCCTCTATCCTCTGTACTGGATGTTCTATTGGGATCAGACTGAGAGGTAGCATGAGGATGCACCCTCTATCCTTTGTACTGGATATTCTATTGGGATCAGACTGAGAGGGAGCATGAGGACACCCTCTCTATCCTCTGTACTGGATGTTCTATTGGGATCAGACTGAGAGGGAGCATGAGGAGGGCCTCTCTATCCTTTGTACTGGATATTCTATTGGGACCATACTGAGAGGGAGCATGAGGAGGCCCTGTCTATCCTCTGTACTGGATATGGATATTCTATTGGGACCATACTGAGAGGGAGCATGAGGAGGCGCTATCTATCCTCTGTACTGGATATTCTATTGCGACCAGACTGAGAGGGAGCATGATGAGGGCCTCTCTATCCTCTGTATTGGATATTCTACTGGGACCAGACTGAGAGGAACCATGAGGAGGGCCTCTCTATCCTTTGTACTGGATATTCTACTGGGACCAGACTGAGAGGAACCATGAGGAGGGCCTCTCTATCCTTTGTACTGGATATTCTATTGGGACCAGCCTGAGAGGGAGCATGAGGAGGCCCTGTCTATCCTCTGTACTGGATATGGATATTCTATTGGGACCATACTGAGAGGGAGCATGAGGAGGCACTCTCTATCCTCTGTACTGGATATTCTAATGGGATCAGACTGAGAGGTAGCATGAGGACGCCCTCTCTATCCTCTGTACTGGGTATTCTATTGGGACCAGACTGAGAGGAAGCATGAGGCGGGCCACTCTATCCTCTGTACTGGATATTCTATTGGGATCAGACTGAGAGGTAGCATGAGGAGGGCCTCTCTATCCCCTGTACTGGATATTCTATTGAGACCAGAATGAGTGGAAGCATGAGGACGCACTCTATATCCTCTGTACTAGATATTCTATTGGGGCCAGACTGAGAGGGAGCATGAGGAGGCCCCCTCTATCCTCTGTACTGGATGTTCTATTGGGATCAGACTGAGAGGGAGCATGAGGAGGCACTTTCTATCCTCTGTACTGGATATTCTAATGGGATCAGACTGAGAGGTAGCATGAGGATGGTCACTGTGTGGGTCTGTCTACAGGGACCATGAGGATTCTTTGGTCACTGTGTGGGTTTGTCTACAGGGACCAGGGGAATTATATGGTCACTGTGTGGGTCTGTTCACAGGGACCAGGAGGATTCTTTGGGCACTGTGTGGGTCTGTCTACAGGGACCAGGTGGATTCATGGTCACTGTGTGGGTCTGTCTACTGGGACCAGGAGGAATCTTTGGTCACTGTGTGGATTTGTCTACTGGTACAATGTCTAGTCATGATGTGGCTTTATTGACCTCTGGACACTTGGCGGTTATTGTTTTCCCATTGGACTGAGAGGGAGCATGAGGAGGCACTCTCTATCCTCTGTACTAGATATTCTATTGGGACCAGACTGAGAGGAAGCATGAGGCGGGCCACTCTATCCTCTGTACTGGATATTCTAATGGGATCAGACTGAGAGGAAGCATGAGGAGGCCCTCTCTATCCTCTGTACTGGATGTTCTATTGGGATCAGACTGAGAGGTAGCATGAGGAGGCCCTCTCTATCCTCTGTACTGGATATTCTATTGGGACTAGACTGAGAGGTAGCATGAGGAGGCCCTCTCTATCCTATGTACTGGATATTCTACTGGGACCAGACTGAGAGGTAGCATGAGGAGGCCCTCTCCATCCTCTGTACTGGATATTCTATTGGGACCAGACTGAGAGGGAGCAAGAGGAGGCACTCTCTATCCTCTGTACTGGATATTCTACTGGGACCAGACTGAGAGGTAGCATGAGGAGGCCCTCTCTATCCTCTGTACTGGAGAACCACAGCGAGATTACTGGATTTTCTACAATTTCGTAACCTATAAACATTGCCAACATTAAAATGTGTTGGACACCTCCTTCAAAACTGCTGCTGAACACAAGATGTGACTCTGTCAGAAATGCAATGAGCATTATACCAATGTGTTTGGCCCAAGTCATTACTATATCCAGTGGGAAATTTCATTCTCAAATTAAGAAAAGACTAATACAACAGAAAATGTTTTTGTTTTCATTTTTATTTTCAGATAAATAAATAAAATAGAAATCTAATAAACACAAGTAAACTTGAATTATCTTGCGTAATATATGAAATGTTGTTTTTTCCAACATGATTGATGTAAATACAAGAATCTGCAATCAAGCATGGATGGAATCTACCTATTAAATACTTAGGCCCTAAAACATCAATACATGGACGGAATCCTCCACTAAAACATTAAAACAATAAACATTTCAAAACAAGGACGGATTCTACCGCTAAAACATAAATGATACACTGTTACATGTGATCTTACTAGCTAGCCAATAAAAGTGCATTCAATTTTAAACCTATCATACAGGACTACAAGACACAGACATACTGAATTTGGAATAAGAGGTAACTTGGGCTTTCTAGACAGGTTGTATCGTTCAATTTACATGTTAAGTGAATCGTGGTTTTACTAGCATGTCACAGAGATCTACTATAAATAGATACACAATCAACCATTAATAAGCATACACTCATCACAAACATACACTGGTACACATCTGATCCAACATCTATAATTACATGTTATGTTTGATAGATTTATTTCATCTTTCATATCACAGATAGTTTCATGCCGTAACCTGGCAAGATATAAAGTTTGAGGAATATGTAGAAACACCTTGCTGAATAAAGACATAGCACGTCATGTTAATACTCAGCTAAGTGTTAGGCTGCCGGTTCTCACGTACATAAACTACACACAGTGTCACTGACTCCGATGTTTGATAAGTGTCCTTGTGATTATTTAAAATATATCCAGAAATAAATCCAGGACACTATCACTGTCTGTGGTTTCAAGAATCACATAAATTAAATTGAACTTATTATATCAAGGCTATTCCAGATAAAATATATAGGTGGTGGGGTCCAAGTATTGACATTTGTATATAAATGTACGCCAGGAAAAACATATTGTGGATGGTATGCCTCCCTGTCCTTTCCCCCCTCCTCCCACATACTTAATTCTGGAACAGCCCTTAGCATAACACGTCATTTAAACTCTTAATGCTCAATCGTTTTTCCTTAGGAAATCAAATCAGTTAAAGTATCAATTCCACCTTCATTTGATCTTAATCAATTTCATGAAAATTCCTTTAAGAGTTCTATACACACTTGAGGAAATGTGATACATTGTTTCACTTAATATATCTCTGATCTCAACCTATGTTTTCACCCTATGTTAAAGTTTGATCTCTCCCTTGTTCCCTTTAACAGCTGAGATGAGAATTATTGGATATTTTGAGATCACACTCGACGTAAGAGATGTTGTTTTATCATTTCTTCGATTTATCACTTCTCTACTTAACGTCCGAGATGAGGTTATCAATGGCGTCCCAGTCAATTACACTCATAACACTGCCGGAGCTCACAGATGCAGCGTAAGCAATCCTGTTGATTTCGTCAATGTCTACGGACTCCACGTACTCGTTACTGTCCATAATCACATCATAGTAGTCGGACACGCCCTCGGACATCGGGTAGTCCATGCCAGACATTCGTGACATCGGATGGTCAACAGACTGACCAGGCATCTGGTAAGGAGTAAAACAAATTATCATATAAGTCCTCACAAAAACATAACAGACTTGATTCATGCTAGTTGCTGTTGCTATTCAGTTGAAAAATTTCTATTTGGTTCGATACTTCAGTATAACATGTAACATCTAATTCTGTTCGTAATAAACAGAGAACATGACAAAGGGATTCAGTTAAACTTTGACTGTATAAACAGTACACCACTGTAATAGCATTTCTGGAATTTACGATCACAACATGTTAGACATTCACAAATCACATAATGTTATAAACTTACTGCTGAGCTAGCATCATCCTCATACAGCAAACGTTTGACATCATCATCCATTGACCAGTCGCTGATAACCGAGTCTCCCTCATCAGGTGCTCCCGTTCTGTACGGGTCAGCGTAGGGACGCATTCGAGGCTGTCCTCGGGCTGGTGCTATCTTCTTAACTGTAAGTAGTAAGAGGATATATGTTGTCAGTACACTGCTTCAACACAGGTGGTAATATCTGGAGCTACCATGTTTCTGCTGCTGAACTACAGCCAGACCAAAAGCACCAAAGCCACCAGATGATGACAATCTAATTTATGCATTTTCAAAAAATCTACTACAAGGATATGCAGATTAAATGACTTGTAACAAAGTTGGCTTTTAATTTAATTTATAAAGAAAAGGCTGATATCCAAACTTCAAACAATAGAAATCTGTAGCTATTCACTATTTTATCACTATTTCATCGACTACCAGAGATGTATAGGAACACCATTATAACTACTCTATACCAGCAAACTTTCACCCAGTAAAATATTCTCTTGTCACCAGTAAAACTGGTATTAATTTTGCCCAGTATTAAGTTTGCCATTCACATATACATGTAATTACTTTAAGTGGAATGTTGTGTTCTTATAATTGCTGTCAAGATAACCTTGACCTCATTACAGATGCAAAAAAAAGTGAAGGTTAAACTGCAGCAAAAATTTCCCAGTTTAGTATGTACAAGTTGAACTTGTTCATTTTGACTTCAATAACCTGGAAAAAATCATTTTCCAAAAACTTATATTAGAAACCGCTTTGCTATGAGCAGTACGACAGCTACAAATCTTTACATGTCCAGCTGAACTGAAAAGCTTTAAGAACCAAAAACGAGCTGAAAAGAAAGGAGAGTAGATCGCAGACTTACCTGGCTTAGGCTGTAGAGACTGAAGCTGTTCCGCGTAAGTCTGTGGTCTGTGGATCGGCTTGTGTGACCTCATGAAAGTGGCTGTTTTCACCCGGCCAGTGGCAGCTAGAAAACACAGGGAACATTGTTAGAGTGTAAACAACTGTATAGCTACTCATTTTTATGTGTATTTATAATTAGAATATTAAGTTATGAATTATATCTGCAATTTAGTTATCACGATAGTATACGGAATTGATTGAGGCTGGCTATTTTCAGGTTCATTTGGGTAAATACCTATTCATACAGTGCTATAAAATTGTCTTGTTCGCAATTTTGTCGAATATCCGTACTGCTATAATCTCACAATTGTATAAAGTGTGTGATTATGTTTACCCCTGTCAACTTGTTTCATCTCTTATCCCAAAATATCAACAGGTATTAAAATTAAACTTTGCAATGCACAATTTAAAATCTAATGATGAAAGTATACATAAATATCATTTTCTAAGTGAACTCCTAAACAAAATGTAATCCTGAATGTAGCAAGCTTGAAGAGTTGTTTGACGAGCAGAAGATAACATATCAATAATTCCCAGCTTATGCATGGAAGACCAGTGGCAGCACCACTGGATCAATCCACAAATATTTGCTGATACCCAGCTCTATCAAGAGTCTGATGGTATGTAGGATTTGATACTGTGTACATTACAAACACCAGACAGACAGGCCCTTACCTCTGGGTTTGTGGGTACCCTCACTGAGTTTCTGTAGACGCTCGACGTAGCTGAGCGGCTTGTGTGGCGGCCCGGTCCTCCTCCGTGACACACTTGTGACCTGGGAACTCCTCACTGTAACACAACAGTATTACCATTAAAATGTTCAACTTATCAGCTGAAAGGTCTTATACTGGAACAACACTTTGATCATTTCTATTTGATATTTGATCATTTCTATTTGATCATTTCTGTTTGATCGATTCTATTTGATCATTTCTATTTGATCATTTCTGTTTGATTATTTCTATTTGATCATTTCTGTTTGATCATTTCTATTTGATCATTTCTATTTTGCTCCTGGAGTACTACTATGAAACAAGTTAGTTGTTAAGTTGTATGTTTCACTGATCTGACACAACACACTACAGTAAAACCTGACAGTACAATGACCCCTGACATGCTGTAATAGATGACATTACATGACCACAGATGTCAGTTTCTCTGTCTATTATCAGGCGAAAAGATTCAGTCCCTATTGATAAACAAATATGAAAGGGTAAAATTTTAAAGGATATTTGAGGAAATACTACAGCACTTTCCTTTATATACTTAAAATACTTCATTAATCTGTACTAATAGAAAATGGTGTTTCCCACTTCAGGCCTAGCGGAACTACCCAAATTCCCAAGAAAAGTTTACTTGACAAATTGACAATCGAATCCTTATATTTTTTTTGAATATGTGTCAAATGAGTGGTTCCAATAGTTGCAATGGAAACATATTTACCTGAGCCTCCTCCAGGCCTGTGGGAGCGAGGCATAATGGGCTGGGTGAAGGCTGGCGGTTTGGACTTCATCTCCTGCAGTCGTTCTGTGTAGGTCTTCACTGTCCTCGGGGAGGCAACAGGGATTCTACTGGGAGCAGGCAGCCTCTTAGAACCTACATATAAATGAAAGTTTAGTGTAATTTGAGCGTCAAAACTCATGCATTGGAATCTGTTTAGTAACTATCTGTTAATGAAACAATGTCTCAAGATTATCACCATTGCATGTATCATGTTTTATTTAATATAAAATGAAGAATATCATTCGACATTTTTGCCCGAGGTAATTAGAAATATGAAATGAAAGTAAATATTTGTTACAACATTGCAACCTTCTCATAGCTATTAAGTACATAACAGTGTAACGAATACAAAATGATTCCAAAATCTTTATCAATATTTGTAAGTATATATAATACTGTATGTCGGGGACATTTTCGCTGCAGTTTAATTTTTGCCTTTTCGCCCTCTGTAATGAGGGCGAATTCATCATTAAACCGCTGCAGCTTAATTTTTGCCTTTTTTGCCCTCTGTAAAATCATCAAATCAAATATAAGTAAACAGCATAATAAACATAGAAATCAAATGTGAAGGGCGAAATTAACACTGGGCGAAAATTTATTTCATGGGCGAAGGGCAAAAGTTTGACTGGGTAAAAATGTCCCGGTATAAAGTACATATTTGTAGAGATATACTTGTAACAGCTGAGAGCAAGGAAAAGCAAAACTTTACCATAAATTTTCTGTTTTTCCTCCATGGTCAGTTCTTTCGATGAATTCATAGACCTGGCTGTGGTCTGGTCATCGTCATGGTAATCTCTGATGTCTGCCTCCGTGACAACAGGTGCAACCTTGGACTGGCGATACTTCCTGGTCATCTCCGGCCTCTGGACTTTCACCACTTGGTGGAACGGCTTGGGTTTGTAATTACGAGGCTCTGGTTCTGGCGACGGTACGAAGCGCTCCGATATAAACATGTCGTCACTCTTAGTCACCTCCATCGCCTCAACAGCCTTGGCGTAGGCTGATATTTCACCTGAAATCACAAGTGACAGAGTATAACACCTTTCATTTCCCATAAATAAGGACAGTTGTAGAATACACGTGTACTTTAACAGGTGTATATCGTAACAAACAATGCAAACAGCACTGTTTCATAAACCCTGCAATAAATTATTTATTTTAAAATAACCTCTGCTAAATTTAATAGTTAAATGAACACCAATACAGATGAGATTCTTTAAATTAAATTTTTTGTCTGCGTGTCCAATCTAGTACTTCAGACTGCAGGAACAAGCAAACAATAAGTTTAGTTACAACCACAAAATAAGACATTGATAAGTATATTGTACACAACATATCATAACAGCAGAAAACTACAAAGAAATGAAAATATAAACATTAAAATTCTGTATTTTCACATGATATTTATACATAAGTGACTTACCACCTGTGGTTTCCATGGATTTATGTAGAATTTCTCCAGAATCTATCAACTGCAGCCTCGGGACTCCTGGGTGACCTTGAGCGACCTCAGGAGGACTATAGTCCCGGCTGGGCTTCATGATTCCCTGTCTCTTGACGGGGTTTGCTGGAAGGTCATCATATGCTACACGTCGACTACTCTGTGTCACTCCTGGCCTGTACTCTGTGGGCATGTCTGTTGTTATAGTAACTGTCTGTCTCTTGGGACTGGTCTCCCTGCGGTCTGGAGAATGTTGGACAGGCTGTCGTTTGGGACTGGCCTGTCTCCTCGACTGGGTTGGAGACAGGGTCATAGTCTTGCGACGGGGACTGTAGTCCATTCTCGCCTGGGATACTCGACTTCGCTTGGGACTTATCTCGCGCAAAGGAACTTGTTTGGGGAGTTTAGGTTTATCAGTAATGATGTCTGCTATAAGGCTCCGAGCGTCCTCCAAACGTCTGTCCATATTTTCTTTTCCTGCTGTCTTCCTGTCCTTTTTCAATTCATTTGCAGGACCCTAGAGAAAATACTTGAAAATTAAATACAACACATCACACCTTGTTAAGTAGGGCAAGGAAATTGGAAAACATAGTTTTTATGTAACACGAAAAATTTAATTTCAGTCACTCAAACTCCAAACCAATCCACACGAAACCCAACAAAAGCACTCACCCTAAAGCTCGTATCGTGGCCTGGTTTGAAGGGCTTATGTTCATGTTCCCGCAATTCTGCAAGTTTGCGTAAGTAGTCTTCCTGACGGGCAGACCGCTTGTCTTTCATCCATGTCCTGATTTCCTCCTTCCTCTCATCATCATCCTCTTCCTTTCCAGGTTTTGCTTTGACACCCATCTTCTCCAGCAGCTCCAGACTTTTCTGTAGAAGCTCCCTGTCCGGGGATCGTCCACTCCTCACACTGTAATAGTTAGTGCGGGTCAAACATATATTGTACAATCGAAAGGTCAAACAAATCATGTAAGGCTCGTACAAAACATAGGGAGTTTCAAGATACTGTATTACGGGAAACTTTTGTCTTTAATGCTGGAAAATCTGTATTCACTAAGTTATAATTTTCGCCCTTTACATTTGATAGCTATGTTTAATATATTGTTTACTAATGTACGCTCCTACGATAAACTCGTCCTCATCACGGAGGGCGAAAAAGGTGAAGTCAAAACTGCGGTGAAAATTTCCCGGTTTACAGTATACAGAGACACTTAAAGGAAATCAGATAGAATATTGTGATTGATGCCAATGTATTACTAAGGTAGAGTGTGCGATTAATCTCCTTAACCTTCCTCTCAAAAGCACAGATGTTCTCCAGAATAACAGAATTTTTCATGGGAGTGTACAGTACGTAGTTTATATGTCGCAACAAAACCACTTGCTACTGTTTCCCTAGATAATTTTTTCTGTTCATCGAATCAATGGAGAAGTGAAACAGAAATTTATCACCCTACGTTTGAATCCTTGCAGAGATGCTTGGAAAATGTTACATTTGACTAGGGTTGGGTATTGCCAAGATTTTGATATTGCGATCTATTACGATATTTCTTAATCATTGCAATATATATTGCAATATATTGCAACCTTTCAAATATATTTTTAAGTTCAATAAAAGTTTCAAAACAAAAACAAGAAAGCCTTGTAAAAAATATTTGTTTATCATTAACAACATAGCAATCAAAAACATTTAAAAGTGTATCAAAGAATAAAATAAAAAAATAAAAATCTTTTGAGTACAAAACATAGAACTAAAAAAAAGTCAAATTACTGAAAATACTGGATTAACAGTACATTCAATATGTTTTAACATTTCTCTTAACATCGTTTAATATCGATATTTGATAGAAATATCGCAATGTGTCATTTGACCGTCAAGCAAATCTCACTTTAACCTTGAAACTACCTCAGTTGGACTTTCAACTCTATATTTAATATGATCTTCGAGCATATCTTACTTCGACCTTTGAGTCTCCCTGCTTGTCCTTTAAAGCCTAACTCAGGCTAACCTTTAGGCTTTTCCCAGCTTGACCTTTAAGTTTATGTTAGTTTTGTTTTCAAACCTACTTCAGTATAAGCTTACCTCAGTTTGACCTTTCTGGCAAACTCCTCAGCCTCTTTGGGTGTGTAGCCCGCATCCTCCAGGTCAATTTCACCACGCTGGACCATTTCTCCGATGATGTCGCTGATTCCAGAAAGACCCGACATACCAACCAGATCCGGGCTGTCACACAGAAATCAAAATGTAAATATAAGTGTCATCACTCATGTATTGATATTTCAATCCATATGGAAAGTCGTTATTTTTATTGAAACATTGAAAAGATCTATTTTACACAGTAATATTACTGTATGGTCCGAAAAAGTTGAAAATGAAACGAGGCCTGTTTGACGGGCAGACCGCTGTCACCGACAGACTGTTACAGAAAAGAAAAGGAGGATGCAGAGAGAAGGAAGAAATCAGGGCATGGATGAAGGACAAGCGGTTTGCCCGTCAAACAGACCTTGTTTCATTTTCAACTTCTCGGACCATAGAGTTACAGTGATCTGCCATCATCTTTCAGTTCTTGATAAATCAATATACATCAGAGATATCTGTAACTGTTCATTATGAATGAATATAATGAACAAGTTAACATGAAGAATTTTACAACAGATGTATCATCCGTACCTTCCTCCGTGTCGACTCCGTGCTGAGCGAGCAGTTGACCTTGCCGAACGTGCCGTAGCTTCTGGTGATCTATGGGACCTTTTAGGCCCAGGACTAAGACTGCCCGAGCGTGCTGTAGCCTCCGGTGACCTGTGGGATACCTTCGGTCCGGGACTACGACTCCTGGAACTGGCTGGTCCAGATCTAGTACTGACTTTACCTGAAGGGGAAGGACTCCTGTCTCCCTCCTGGGTCTCCTCAACCTCCACCATGTTTTCTAAAGTGTCCAGCATCTATGTGTACAGACATAAAACTTACAATTTCACATCTACACATACAAACATTTAACACCTACTACCTGATTTGTTTGACATTGTCTTTTCAAAGTAAGGTCATTGTTTGACCTATTTACTAGCATATTAATTCATGTGTAAAAAACAGAACTGGGGATGGTAGCTTGTTTCTAGCAGTCACATGTTTTGCTAAATAAGCCGCTTGAAGCTCAAAATGTGTTATATGCAAAACTAGGAAACAGGATGAACCCACTTAAAATGTGTTTTGATAAAGATCTGTAATTTACTTTCTCAAAAGATGTTTGCCCATAAAGTTTAAAAGGAAATATGAAAAAAACTAAGGAAATACACATATCTAAGAACCGAGTCAACAGGATTCTAGACAGGAACTTCAAAAGATCTGTTTCATAATTTCTGAGAAATAATGATAACAAACTTCAACTGTTAAATTTCAAGATGGCCTCTTGGCAGCCATTTTGTTTTTCTTAGATAAGTCTCAAAATGAAACATGCACAACAAAGGACCACAAGGAACCGACTTGTGAAATTTGAGAACATCTGTCAAAGACTACTCCAAGAATAGAAACAACAAACTTTGGTTGTCAATATATACTATGGCTGCCTTGCGGCCCTTTTGATTTTTTTCGATCAGTCTCAAAATGAAACTCTAAAACGAAAACATAGAACGATCGGTATAGCATTTCTTGAGATATGTCAGTAACAAGAATTGTTAAGGACTGATGGGCCATGGATGAAAAGCAATTTGAACTGCCCACTATCTCATGACGGTAGCCTAAAACGTTTCTTATGCAGACAAAGATAACTGTTTTAGTGATTAATACTCAAAGATGGATAGTCCTTAAAATCTTTTGAAATAAAATGTACATCTAACACTATTGTTTCCTGTCCAGCTAACTTCTATTACATACAAACTGCTGTGCCATACTGACCATGTGTGTACTCTGGAATTCTCTTTCAATTTTAGTTGACATCTGGTCAATAGCCAGTGCCTGGCTGTTCATGTCTCGCAGACGTTGAATTATCCCTGCCCGCGTATCTACCACACTGTCACGTGGCATCACGGCCACAGACACCCTGCAAAAGGAGAGATAAAATGAACCAAAGATAAAACCTACAAGACTGTAAAAATCCTCGGCATAGGACCAGTTTCAATTTCATCAGCAGACCTTCAATAAGACACCCTCGTGCGCTAACATCCGGGCCAACAAGAGTGATTAATATAAGTTGAAATAGCTTGTTTCACAATTNGCGCTAACATCCGGGCCAACAAGAGTAATTAATATAAGTTGAAATAGCTTGTTTCACAATAGTTGTAAAATGAATAAAGTTTATATATGTAAGGCCTTACCTTTCCCCAGTAGGGCCACCATGCTGCTGGAACATGCTGACGGTGACAGCATCCTGTCTAAACGGTCTGACTGGAACACCCGGCTGTAGAGCTTCCCTCAGTGATGATTCAAGGTTTGCGAACTCTTGACCCTGTTGGTGACCTCGGGCAGACCTGAGGGTTTCTGACGTAGGACGAAGGCTTAAATCTTCCTGCACTTTTTCTTCATCTCTAATGGCTCGGAGATCTTTCAACACAGCAGCCGCATCCAGATCTACCACGTTGAGGTATGAACGACCCTTAGGCTTAACCTACGGGGGAAACCATAGTAAAATTATAACTCTGTCTTAACTGAGGCTTGCATGAATTGCTGTAGACATTTCATATCTGGTTATACAGGATTTCTAAAATGTTGTCCTACGAACTGTTACTGTAATATGAACATTGATTTTGGTGAAAGGACATTTTTTTAATAACAAAACAAAGGTGATTATTGTTCAAATAACAAATGTGTTCTGTATTTTAACAGTGTCATATTAATACTATTTCAAGTCTGTTATCAACTTTCCACTTTCTGATGTTCAAACAGAACAGATTTCCAACCCATGCACAATATTTAGGTTTTTGTGTACAATGTTTAACAAAAAGTTTACGATCTGACAGTTCATTATCATACCTGCTTGCCATCGGGGGCCACATCGGACGTGGGCTGGTTCTCCCCGTCCCCAAACCGCAGCCCCAGATAAATGTCTGGGGGCAGAGCAGTACCCTGTCGTGCACGGTTGTATTCAACTATAGCTTCCTGGATAGGGTCGACACCTGGTAAGGTAAAGTAATCTAATACTGTATACATGGCAATTTTCACACAGTTAAATTATCGCCCTTTGATGGTAAAATCCTTTTTCGCCCTTTACCTTTAATTACTGTGTACATTATGTTGTTTACAAATGTTAACTGTACAGGTAAATTCGCCCTAATTAAAGAGTGTGAAAAAGGTAAAAAATAAACTGCAGCAAAAATTTCCTGGTTTTAAGTAAAAGAACCAAATTATAATTCTCTCTTTGATTGACATTTAAGAAGAAAACATTTCTACAACACAGAGTCATAATTCCATAAAAAGACAATTAACAGAAACTGCAAAGTTATCAAAAGTGATAAATCTCTTGACTAGCCCATTGCATTGTGACTGACGTTATTTCTCGCTCAGTTGATTCTCTATTCGATACATTCAGGAAGACTTTTAAGGTCTTTGTCATGCTTGTACTATACCTGTGTCTTTGGTGATGGAGGTAGCTGCCTCTGCAGTCCTGACACTCTCAAACGCCTCATCAGCATCAGTACCCATGTCAGCATACTCTGTAGTATTGGTTGAGAAGTCAACCTGGTAAACATAAACATATTTATACCTGGATCCATTTAGGCAAACTTGACATGACAATGAATTTCTTTTCACACCACATGTTATCTAAACTGAACACTAATACAGCAATATTTAAGAGACATTTACCAGTAATATTTTAATTATCATGGGGATTCCACAGTCTTCGACTCTTGTTACAATTACTATTAACAATAAACATTAAAGCCAAACCACTCAAATATACCTAACACCTGTAAACAACCGGTTTCGTTATTTCAACGGGGGAGGGGGGGAACATAAACCCTCCAGTAATATATTAACCTTTTTGCGTTTCTGTCGCTGTTTCTTCAGGATCATGGCCGTCCTGTACTGTATCCTGGCATTGGTGTCTGACTCTGGACCCAGTCTTTCATCTAGTTCAAGGTAGTTGTCAAACGACCCTGGAATTAAACCATCACACCAAAGCTGTCATCACATAGAATAATGGGTCATTATATCACTTGTCTCTGGGAACATCTTCTGATTATTCCAATATTTTTAAAAGCATTGTATATTCCTTATTCAAGTACTGCATACTGATATTGTCAGCAATGTTTTTAAATTCATTTTGCGGGTATTTTATTTTTGATCAACAAATTATAACTGAAAGAAGAAATTATTGATAGATAATCTAGCTTTCACAAAATACAATATCAACACTAACAGTTATACTTACCAGATTTGTGAGCACTAACCCTGTTCTGTTACATGATAGGGATCACAGACCTTGATTTGATAACGTAAGCACCATTACTGACCTGGTTTAATAGCATATCCATCATAAAGTTTATCTGGATCGGATTCCTCCTCTAAGGTTTCATCTATGTCCTCCCCAGTCTCAGCAACATCTGTACTCTCCTCTTCCTCATAGTCCTCTTCCTCCTCGCCCGCTGTGCTCTTGTCCCGAGGCGTGACAGCCTTCCTTGGGGTGACCACCTTTCTCGGAGTAACAGCCTTCCTTGGTGTCTGTAAAGCACATGTGGACATTATCACTGAATCGCAATTCAAACCCTGCATAATAGTTGGTGACATAAAGACACTTTCGCCAACTTCTACAAAGGAACATGTGATCTACATATTACGTCATTATAAGCAGAGGTTCTCCCGAAGTTAAGGTGCCAACCACAACCACAAGAACATCTTCAGCACCAAACATTTCGGAGATGTCAAGTTTCTAGCTCTTCTTTTATCAGTATTTTTGTTTTTAGATTAACTCATTCACCCCTGAAATTTCAAAATGAGCTATTCCAATCTCTTAATTGGAAGAGTTAAAATATGTTTTCAGGGGTAACTGTAAATGAATTAAAACATAAGAGGTTGTACAGTGTATTATTATCAGTGAGAAGTAGTATCATCTTACCCGAATTCATTAATTTTCAAAACACAATTTGTGAACAATGTCTATTCTATCAGCACAAATGCTGAAACCTGTGTGTCCAGTGATTTTTTCTCTCAGTGAATTAGGAACTTTATAAAGGCCCCTTCCCCAAGATATTCACTGCAAAATCACTTACATACATTACATATCTTGCCGAGGATTGACTGGATGTACAAAACACAAGCCATTTGGATTGATATGCCTCGCCTATGCTTCGCTTTGACCATCAATGCACATATCAGAGAAACTAACTTTAACACAAAAACTTAATGTTGAAGGAGAAGCTGACCAAGTCAATGGACCATGAAAGGTAGGCAGCATCCAGCATTTGATGCATGAGTTGAGATGTACTACCTAAGATGCATCTATGATCCAAGTTTGGTTGGTCTAGCACTTATACTTTCCGTAAAACTAACTTAAACGCAAAAACTTAATGTTGACGCCGTCGCCTGAAAAGCAACACCTAAGTCTCGCTTCCACTTCGTGGTGGCGAGACAAAAATTAAATTCATTGGCATGATATTTCCCCAAAGTCACAAGGCACAGATTCTGTTGAAAAGAGATAGAAAAATCACCGGTCATTGTAGATATACATCTACTTACTCGGGAACGCCTGGATTCTGATTCTGTTGGAGACTCGGACCGCGACATGACAACTCTATTTTTCTGTTTAATCCTCCTTGCTTTTGCTTCCTCCTCCTTCCTTTCTTTCAATTCCTGGTGCTTCAGATTTATATGCAGCCGATTTTCCCCAAACCGTTGTTTCTCTAACTCTTCCAAATTTTCAACCTAAAGATAGAGAGGCATGGTAACAATATATACAGTGGAATTCAGCTGTTCAATAATAACATCAGCAATTATGAAACATACAGAAATTGCGATTATTCAGCTTAAGTATATCAAAATATACTTTTTTTTTACTAAATGATGAAAATTTGTCAAGAAAAAGTAATTAATTACCAGATAATTTTGCATGAAGCTTTGATTTAATGCAGTGTTTCTAGTTTTTTGAAAATATGTCATGTCATTGAATTTGTGTTGTATACAGAGAATCTAAGTCATAGTAATTTCCTTTTCCGATCAATATTGCAAAAATTACACTGCCATTACTCTCACACTGTACACAGTGGTGCGCCAAGTATCTAGCACCATGTCATGAATTACAAATATTTTTACTATTGAAACAAGTATCCCAAGTCAGCACAGAATGAACGGCCTGATTTACCTGTTGTCTGTGGAATTCTCGGGCATGTTTCTGCTTGGCCATCTCCTGTTGGTGCCTTTCTTGTTCGCTGCCCAGAATCAGATGTGGAGCCAACAGCCTTCCAAAGCTGGGCTCCGGTCGGGGGCCCAAGAAGGGTTTTGTTTCATTTGGCATCTTCAACAGTGGAATTCCAATGGATTGGTCAGAACTCTGTTGGTCTGTGTAGCTCTCAAAGTACTGGGGAGGGGGTCCATATGGGGGATTCTGTGAGGCCACCTGGGGAATCTGGTTACCAGGGAACTTGTTGACTCCAGGGAACAATCTAGATGGGACATGTGCTCCATAAACATTCAGCAGAGGAATGCTGATGTTTTCTGCTGGTTTGTCTGCATACTCGTCATCTTTCTCCCTCCAGGCCTGAGAGGGAATCCTAGGGAGCTTCACCTGGTCCTCATTCATGTCCCTCTCTGCAGGAATACGTAAAAACTTTGGAATGAAATGAATTGGCTCGTTGCTTAGTTGCTGGGAATGTTGTACATTAATGTTTTCCTTTACTTCCGTTTTTCTGTCCGGACCTCCTAATCTTGACTTTGGAGGTGACCGGCTTCCTGACAGTGCTCTTGACCGATTAGCGCTGCCCTGTAAATTCTTTAACTCTGTTAGGGCTCCTCCGACCGATCCTTTCTTTGCTGACCTTGACCTTCCAGAATGATCAAGTTCCTCTAATCTCATCGTGCTACGGTCAAGGCTGTTACCTCTTGACCCCCTCATTGGGCTGGTGCCTCGGTTCTCTGTCATCCGCCCTTCCCCGCGGGATGGGGACTGGGAGTGTGGTCTACGAGGATATCTCCGAAGGGGAGGTGGCTGAGAGTTGTCCTGGTCGTCCAGTGCGCCCATCATAGCCATCATGTTGGTGTGTTGGACCTACAATACAGGATGTAATCTCTATAAATAGTAAGGAGGATGACAAAAAAAATATATTGGTCTATCTCTAGTCCAGTGAACTTTCTTCAACATCCGTTCAATATCGAAGTTATAACGCTCCTTATGTTGCAATGAAACTTACACTATGCTTAAGTAATTAATAAAAGCTCTTCTTCATAGAATGGTGTATCTTGACAGTTTTTCAGAGAAGATATTGTTAGGATTTCATTTTAGCTTTTTTTCACACTGTCATCTGGTTTGCTTGATGAACAGAGCTAACTTTTACAAACCATTTGTAATGGTACATCTGTCATAAGACATGCTTATCAGAAATGTACCAATACATTAACCTTTTTTGTTCGGAGTTGAACATCGACTCAGGTATTATAGCAACTCAATTGTGCATCTATGCCTGAGAAGTGATAACACTAGGGCTGCAGCGATATATCGTGTGGCAATATATCGCAATATTTTGAATACAGTACGATACCAAATATTTTTTGTGAGGTCATGATGCACCTACGATATTTTCCAGATTTTGCCGTTTCTGAATTTAGTCAGCATGCACGTCAAAGTACATCAATTATGTGAAACTTTAAAGTCATGCCCATTTAGGACCAAGTCTATTTCCTGCTGTAATATTGCAATTTAAAATTTGCAACATACCTTTTCGCTTTGCTTCTACTGTTACTATACGTATAGTGATTCGTATTGTATATATCGTCATGTTAATGCATTTGTTGCAGCCCTGGATGACACCATATCTCACCTCCATTATCCTGCGCAGTTCAGACCTGACAATGCCCTGTAGCTGTGAGGCGAGGTCTCCACCCAGCTCTCCCTGGTTACGACCCCTAGATGACCTGGTCCTGGGGGAGCCAGTACGGTGCATAGATCGCTGTGATTTGGGAGTGCTGGTGTTAGGAGATTGCTGGTTATGTCTGTCCGGCGACTGGAAGTTATTGATTCTGTTTAGGTAAGACAGGTTGTGGTCGGGACTCGTGTGTCTGAGTGACCTCCGTGACCTCTGGGGACTTGTCTTAGCCCTGTAATTTGTGATTTAAAACACATTTATTAAACAGATGAAAATCATAAAACAAATAAAAATCCGTCGAATTGACAAAAAGGGAATACATCACTTGTAACGGTTTGTTGATGAAACCTGACTTTACTGAGACCTGATTTTAAATACATCCTGTTAGGCTACAAAATCTGTCAAGTTTAAAACCTGATTATATTGACACAGTGTCCTATCTTGCCATCATTAAACTGACTTCACAGACTGCCTTAACCCTTTCACCCCTATGTAACTCTATGTAACTTTAGTAGCCTCTACCGCACATTGATATGGCTGAGTCCATTTTGGTCTACAGTGGTGAATGGGTTAAATGTTCCAGTCCTCTTTGATGTAGATACAGTCAGGTTTACAGACACAATGTTATATCTTGCTTAAACAAGTCCCCCTTGATGTAGATACAGTCCGGTTTCCAGACACAATGTTATACCTTACTTAAACAAGTCCACTTTGATGTAGTACAGTCAGGTTTACAGACACCATGTTATATCTTTCCTAAACACGTCCCCTTTGATCTAGATACAGTCAAGCTTACAGACACAATGTTATATCTTACTTAATCAAGTCCCCTTTGATGTGGGTCAAGTCAAGTCACTACATTTGTGTATTCTACGATAACAAAATTACCCTCGGATGATGGACAGAGTCTGCCGCATTTCAGGTTCATATTCGTCCGTGCCCAACGAGCTCACTTCAAGGGAACTACTCTCTTCTTTGGTGTCCCTGAAAAATGCAAAAAGAAATGATTTTTGTGTTCCTCGTAGCTGCTATGTATCTACTTAAATAAAACTTCTAGAATTCTTTTTTGCGAAGATGTATGTTGAACAATCTCCGAGAGAATATGCTTAATAATGCAGACACAGTTAACCGTATAGATATAGTAGATAATATAAAACTTATAAATAACTAGTGCTACATCTGTAGAACCGGTTGAACCAGAGTGGTTGACAGTTCGTTATGAAATAAGGTTGAATCTAATAATGTTATACTACTTTCAGGCTAGCCTTGACAAAGCCTTGCAAGGCCTGCATAGATATTTGCAGGTCAGCCAGGATTAATACCTGAAAAGTTACATTTAAAAACACACAAACTAAAATAAACTAAAAGCTGGATATGTGAAAGGGGTAAAGAAACTCACTCATCCAGGACTCTTTCGTATGCTGTGTGTACCTCCTCTGTTTCCAGGTCGTACTCGTTTTCTGTGTGATGTGAGGAGAAACTCCTCATACTTGACGACATGCCTAGTTCTTGCCTGTTGGGCGACCTTTTGTCCTGACTCGACCTCCTAGACCCTGTCAGTGCCTCGACCTGTTTGACCTGTGTTTGGTGTATCACTGCTTCCTCGAGCTCAGTTCTATTGGTCCGTGTTGTGTCCTCTTCAATCACAGACAGATTCTGCCCCTCAGAACTATGCCCCGACTTTATTAATTTCTTTGAGGGGGTGTACTTGTTTTCAACTAGCCAGAGAGCCAACACGACTAGGGTTGGTGGGACAATAATCTTCATGGTGGGTCGGAACTCCAAGTCTTTCTCTCTCTTCCAATTAAGGCCAAGAGAATGATTCTTATTGCCCCACTGGGACAACCAGTCTAGCAGATGTTGAACATGGTGGTACTTGGTCCCGAAATCCACGTCCAGAAAACCCCCAGAGTCCTCCTGGGCAGCAGAGTCTTTGTATAGGGCGTCCTCAGACTGAGCAAATTTGGACGCCAAACCAGTCATGTTTCCCCGACCATGAGGTGAGGACTGTCGTCTGCTACTTGGAGGCTCGGATGAATTATCTGCCCCTGTGTTAGTTTCGACTGCGCTGACACTTCTGTAGAAGCCTGTATTGATCTTTGCTCCTTTGTACTGTAACACTGACTCACTCTGTGTCCGTTTGACAGGTCTGTGAGGGGGCGTCATGGGAACCAAACACTGGCGACTGCGCATGGTCGTTCCAGATTTCTCGTCCATGTCACGGAACTGTCTGGCACATATTTCCTCGGAGAACGGCAGAAGCAAGGGTAAGGACTTGTGCTGGTCAGTGTCTGTGTCCAGTATCTTTGTGAAGGAGATGTCGAAGAAACTGTCTAAAAATTCCAGGTAAGATGTCTTGGTCTCAAATGGTCTACATCCTATGTGGAATCCATTCTTGCTTTTGTGGCCGTTACCTTTCAAACTGTCTGTTTTGTTGATTTTGCCCGACCGGTCATAAACAAACTCTTCAAACCGACCAAAGACTTTCGCTCTCTTCTTTAGCACTTTCATGACCACTTCACACTGTTTGAAGTAATACACTGACAGAATTTTGCCCCGTGGTGATACTTGTAGGAATGTAACCGACTTTCTTCCTTCATTATCATCATCATTGTTATCAAATGAAGTATCAGGCCTTGCTGACTTTCCATCATCTTCAGGCTCTATAAACACACCCTGCCAAACAGCAAGTAGTTTGTCCAGTTTCTCCTGAACCTCAGCATCCAAATTGTCAGGATCGTAAAAGAACTCAGCTAATATGTCAGCTGTGTCTTCATTTGGAGGCAGTTCAAGAAGGAGTGAGAGAATGATTTTGTACACACATCCCTCATCTGGTAGAAATCTGCTGAACGTGGCCATGTGGACAGCCCACTGTAGGTTGCTGAAGCACTCCTTCACCCAAACCTCACCCTCCTTAGACTCCCAGCTCTCCTGTAACCAAATGTTGAACACATTTTTAACACTGTAGAAAAGCAGCAAACAGTTATGGTAAATTACTTATACTGCAGAAAAATGACAAACAAGTATAGCTTATCACTTATAATGCAGAATATAATGCAGAAAAAATAGCAAACACATATTGTTGATCAATTGTACTGAAGAAAATTACTGGACTATTCCATCCTTTGAATTGGAAGAGTTCAAATGTGTCTTCAGGCTAGGGGTGAATGAGTTAATAAATCCTTAAAATACCTACTCTCATGTAGTCCTCATATTTGACGTCATTCATGCGCTCCTCTCGCTGTCTCAGGATCTTTGACATTCTGTCCCGAGCGTGGAGCAGCCACAGAATGGTACAGAAATCACGGAAACTGTTGACAACCTGGCGCACAGACCTCTCTTTCTGCATCTTACTGAAACCGGACTTTTTTTGTTTGTATTTTTCTAAGACCTCTGGGAGTTCTAGACAGGGTCCCTCTGTAGTTGCCTGTGTAACACCAAACACATTGTTAATATGATGCACATCTCTTGTTTAACATATCCATACCAGTTACAAGTTACAAACATATCTGGGTAACAGGATTTTAGTTCTTATATCCGCTAGGACCTCTGGTTTACTAGTCTTATGTTCTACCAAATGAGCTAAAGAGAAATTCTCCCCAGCTGTGCATGAGTCAGTAGGAAGTGGGCCAAACAGCTAGTATTTTACCATGTGTTTGTTCCTTGCTTCCCTTAAACATACAATGTACAAAGTCCTTCACAATTCATTCTGTAAAACTAATGGTTTAACTGAAAACTCACCATAAGCATGCTTACTTTTAACAGTTGGGCTTTGGTTTGGTTTTGTATTGTTAAACGTCCTACTAACAGCTCAGGTCAATTAAGGATGTGAGTTGGTCTTTGGTTTGGTTTTGTATTGTTAAACGTCCTGCTAACAGCTGAGGTCAATTAAGGATGGGAGTTGGGCTTTGGTTTGGTTTTACATTAAGGTACTACTAACAGCTGAGGTCAATTAAGGGTGTGAGGTGGGCTTTGGTTTGGTTTTGTATTGTTAAACGTCCTACTACCAGCTGAGGTCAATTAAGGATGTTAGTTGGGCTTTGGTTTGGTTTTGAATTGTTAAACGTCCTACTAACAGCTGAGGCCAATTAAGGATGTGAGTTGGGCTTTGGGTTGGTTTTGTATTGTTAAACGTCCTACTAACAGCTGAGGCCAATTAAGGATGTGAGTTGGGCTTTGGGTTGGTTTTGTATTGTTAAACGTCCTGCTAACAGCTGAGGTCAATTAAGGATGGGAGTTGGGCTTTGGTTTGGTTTTGAATTGTTAAACGTCCTACTAACAGCTGAGGCCAATTAAGGATGTGAGTTGGGCTTTGGGTTGGTTTTGTATTGTTAAACGTCCTGCTAACAGCTGAGGTCAATTAAGGATGAGAGTTGGGCTTTGGTTTGGTTTTGAATTGTTAAACGTCCTACTAACAGCTCAGGTCAATTAAGGATGTGAGTTGGGCTTTGGTTTGGTTTTACATTAAGGTCCTATTAACAGCTGAGGTCATTTAAGGCTTGGGCATTGAACCTTGATTCAGCTCCACTAAGCACCAACAAGCTGACAAGAGATATGTGTTGAGCTTTGATGAGCTTCTAAATGTTTAGGGGAGAAATATGTTATGATTAACATTGAATCTTAATCTGTACTTTGGTGAGCTCCCGTATGAACAAGCTTACTGAGACAGGCTACATGGAGTGTATACTCTGTACACTGTGCCTTATTGTACAAGTGAGTTAAAATGACATATATGGAGTGTTTTCCTTCAGCTGTTGATCCTTGGGCTGTGGGTGATTGTACAAGTAATTTGACACTGTATTCTGAGAAATTTTCACC
Source organism: Mizuhopecten yessoensis (assembly GCF_002113885.1). Classification (NCBI taxonomy): domain Eukaryota; kingdom Metazoa; phylum Mollusca; class Bivalvia; order Pectinida; family Pectinidae; genus Mizuhopecten; species Mizuhopecten yessoensis. The sequence goes on from NW_018408871.1 coordinate 481,709, forward strand.
ACTGTTTAACGTTCTCTTTTTCAATTTATCACGAATTCGTTATTACTCCGAACATAAGAAAACAATGTTCAAGACATTGTAATCAAATGTGAGGAGCGAAATTAACACTGGGGGAATAGGGATTTTACCGACACAGGACGAAAGTTTGACTGAGCAAGCTTTCCTGATACACAGTACATTGAATGTTTTGCTTGAATTTTGAAGCCTTGCTCGGTGCCTGGTTTTACAATAAAGTTGAGATGAGATATATAGAGTATTATACCTTGAACTGTTGAGCCTTGCTCGGTGCCTGGTTTTACAATAGAGTTGAGATGAGATATATAGAGTACTTACCTTGAACTGTTGAGCCTTGCTCTGGGCTTTAGTGAGTTCCTGTATGTACCAGCGAGCTGCAGGGAGTGAGATATGGGACGCCTCCATTATCACCAGAATCAGCTGGACCAGCGAAGAGATTTGAAACCGCAGTCGTTTCTCCCGCTGAGCTTCCTGAGAGCCTCCCGTCTCCTGAGAATACATCGATCAAATAAGAAACATACATTTACAAGAAATAATAGGTGTAGGAGCCATGAATGGTGTCATATATAATGTGAAATGTTACTGTTAACAATGCTAGCGTTGTTTCTTTATGAGGAGACAGGACTAAAAACCTGAAACTACAAAGATCGCAACTTGATTAATTATTGTATTTAGGGCCGCCTTTGTTCCTTACCTTCCAAATGGTTGAATCGGTTGGACCCGAGTTGTTTGTTATTGAAATAGAGATGGACCTAGTTATTTGACGTTGTTTCCTGTCGAGCCTTTGCAAAGACTATCAATGCATTAACATCTACAGATCTGTCAGGTATTTACCATGAAATATTACATTTAAGGGCCAAGTGAGCTAAAAATAAACAGCCCAGTTGGTCTGCAAAAATGTACAGGCCCTTGTACAAATGTTTTACACAGCTAGTTACCTTGTCAGCCTCTGTGGGTTGTGGACAATATACAGGAGGGGCAGGCAGGTAGAAATCTTTGGGCACCAGTGGAGAGAAGTTGGAGACCACATGTTTGAGCCTGTCCACCAGACTGGACAATAGCCAGGGCACAATCTCTACGTTACTGATGATCCCAGCGGTCAGTATATCCTCCACCGTCCGCGACAGCTGCACAAGGTTGGTCTCGTTATCAATCGGGATGAAGTCTGCAATTACAAACAAATTGATGTTTTTCAACGGTCTCTCACCTTACAGATATTTTTTATGAGGTATATTAGGATGTCACCTTCACTGTACAAATTAGTGAAGACAGGAAACGCTAATTATTGTCCACAGATCAAAACTTCACACCAGATAAATCTATAAATAACTGCACTTCAAATTGTTCTTAAACAACGAATTATCTTGCATTAGATGGTGATCATGCCAATTTGTTGTTTAGTTTTACTAAACAAGAGACAAGTGTTGTTGGTGTACCTCTTTTCTCCTCCCGTTTGACGGTGGCTCCAGCCTTGCGTTTGTCTAGGTGGATGAGGGCCTCCAGTTTGCCCCGTAAAATGGCAGTGGGGCTGAGCTCATCTGGAAGCATCAGGGGCCTCTTCTTTCTACGGATCACACAAACGAGATTTGTAAAATAAAATCTGTATGTTTACCAACAGACAACTTCTGGGCAGATGTGCAAATGACAAGATTCCTTGCTTTCAAAGCAGAAAGAAGGAGGAAAACAGTCTGAACAATGAAATAAATACAAATTCAGAGAAAGATACATAGTCGCTTCAAGATTGGATACAAAGGATAAATGTTTATCAATCCACGATCTGTAGACGAGCTTACTTCTTGTAAAGCCTAGGAGCCACGATTTGATGAGAGGTACAGGCCACAGACAACAGGAAAGCCGCCTTCCAATCCCCCATTTTGTACGCAAACCAGACAGCTTCACACACCAGGCCACTGAGTAAGAGGTACTCCAGTACACGCTCTGTGGTCCACATCTGACCTAGTCCCTCCCGTCTAACCAGGTTAGTGATGTCCTCGTGGTATTTAGGCAGGATTCTGTTACCTGAGTAAGACAAAACAGTATTAATAGGTTAGTGAAGTCCTCGTGGTATTTAGGCGGGAGTCTGTTACCTGAGTAAGACAAAACAGAATTAATAGGTTAGTGATGTCCTCGTGGTATTTAGGCAGGATTCTGTTACCTGAGTAAGCCAAAACAGTATTAATAGGTTAGTGATGTCCTCGTGGTATTTAGGCAGGATTCTGTTACCTGAGTAAGACAAAACAGTATTAATAGGTTAGTGGTGTCCTCGTGGTATTTAGGCAGGTGTCTGTTACCTGAGGAAGACAAAACAGTATTAATAGGTTAGTGATGTCCTCGTGGTATTTAGGCAGGATTCTGTTACCTGAGTAAGACAAAACAGTATTAATAGGTTAGTGATGTCCTCGTGGTATTTAGGCAGGTGTCTGTTACCTGAGGAAGACAAAACAGTATTAATAGGTTAGTGATGTCCTCGTGGTGTTTAGGCGGGAGTCTGTTACCTGAGTAAGACAAAACAGAATTAATAGGTTAGTGATGTCCTCGTGGTATTTAGGCAGGAGTCTGTTACCTGAGTAAGACAAAACAGTATTAATAGGTTAGTGAAGTCCTCGTGGTATTTAGGCGGGAGTCTGTTACCTGAGTAAGACAAAACAGAATTAATAGGTTAGTGATGTCCTCGTGGTATTTAGGCGGGAGTCTGTTACCTGAGTAAGACAAAACAGTACAAACACAGTTCAAAGGATTAGTAATTTCTGCCTCAATATGTTTCAAGCAGGTTTTTTCAACTTCTTTGAATAATAATACAAGGAATTTCGTAAAGAATGATACTAAGCAAAAATTGACAACCATTTTCCACCACTCTTATATGCAGTAAATTTTATTGATTTCACTGAACAACATATTAACTGACTGGTACCAGTCCCATGTGCATGACAGGGACTTAAAGTCCCGTAGTCAGTATAGACAGGTTCTACTATACATACTGAGTTATACTGGTCCCATGTGTATGACGGAGGGACTGGAGGTTGTGTGGTCAGTATAGACAGGGTTCCACTATACATAGTATAGACAGGTTCTACTATACTTACTGAGTTATACTGGCGCCATGTGTATGACAGGGAGGGGCTGGGGGGGGTGGTGTCAGTATAGACAGGGTCCACTATACTTAATGAAATTTACTGGCCCAATGTGTATGACAGGGAGGAACTGGGGGTTGTGTGGTCAGTATAGGCAGGGTTCCACTATACTTACTGAGTTATACTTGTCCCATGTGTATGACACGGAGGGACTGGGGGTTGAGTGGTCAGTATAGACAGGTTCTACTATACATGCTGAGTTATACTGGTCCCTTGTGTATGACAGGGAGGGACTGGGGGTTGTGTTGTCAGTCTAGACAGGGTCTACTATACTTACTGAGTTATACTGGTCCCATGTGTATGACAGGGAGGGACTGGGGGTTGTGTTGTCAGTATAGACAGGGTTCCACTATACTTACCAAGTTGTACAGGTCCCATGTGTATGACGGGGATGGACTGGGGTTGTATGGTCAGTATAGACAGGTTTCACTATATATACTGAGTTGTCCCGGTCCCATGTGTATGACGGTTATGGACTGGTGTTGTGTGGCAGTATAGACAGGTTCCACTAACTTATTGAGTTGTACTGGTCCCATGTGTATGACAGGGAGGGACTGGTGTTGTGTGGTCAATATAGACAGGTTCCACTAAACATATTGAGTTGTACTGGTCCCATATGTATGACGGGGATGGACTGGGGTTGTGTGGTCAGTATAGACAGGTTTCACTATATAAACTGAGTTGTACTGGTCCCATGTGTATGACAGGGAGGGACTGGGGGTTGTGTGGTCAGTATAGACAGGGTTCCACTATACTTACTGAGTTATACTGGCGCCATGTGTATGACAGGGAGGGACTGGGGGTTGTGTGGTCAGTATAGACAGGGTTCACTATACTTACTGAGTTGTACTGGTCCCATGTGTAGGACAGGAAGGGACTGGGGGTTGTGTTGTCAGTCTAGACAGGGTCCACTATACTTACTGAGTTGTACTGGTCCCATGTGTATGACAGGGAGGGACTGGGGGTTGTGTTGTCAGTATAGACAGGGTTCACTATACTTACTGAGTTGTACTGGTCCCATGTGTATGACAGGGAGGGACTGGGGGTTGTGTGGTCAGTATAGACAGGGTTCACTATACTTACTGAGTTGTACTGGTCCCATGTGTATGACAGGGAGGGACTGGGGGTTGTGTGGTCAGTATAGACAGGGTTCACTATACTTACTGAGTTGTACTGGTCCCATGTGTATGACAGGGAGGGACTGGGGGTTGTGTGGTCAGTATAGACAGGGTTCACTATACTTACTGAGTTGTACTGGTCCCATGTGTATGACAGGGAGGGACTGGGGGTTGTGTGGTCAGTATAGACAGGGTTCACTATACTTACTGAGTTGTACTGGTCCCATGTGTATGACAGGGAGGGACTGGGGGTTGTGTGGTCAGTATAGACAGGGTTCACTATACTTACTGAGTTGTACTGGTCCCATGTGTATGACAGGGAGGGACTGGGGGTTGTGTGGTCAGTATAGACAGGGTTCACTATACTTACTGAGTTGTACTGGTCCCATGTGTATGACAGGGAGGGACTGGGGGTTGTGTGGTCAGTATAGACAGGGTTCACTATACTTACTGAGTTGTACTGGTCCCATGTGTATGACAGGGAGGGACTGGGGGTTGTGTGGTCAGTATAGACAGGGTTCACTATACTTACTGAGTTGTACTGGTCCCATGTGTATGACAGGGAGGGACTGGGGGTTGTGTGGTCAGTATAGACAGGGTTCACTATACTTACTGAGTTGTACTGGTCCCATGTGTATGACAGGGAGGGACTGGGGGTTGTGTGGTCAGTATAGACAGGGTTCACTATACTTACTGAGTTGTACTGGTCCCATGTGTATGACAGGGAGGGACTGGGGGTTGTGTGGTCAGTATAGACAGGGTTCACTATACTTACTGAGTTGTACTGGTCCCATGTGTATGACAGGGAGGGACTGGGGGTTGTGTGGTCAGTATAGACAGGGTTCACTATACTTACTGAGTTGTACTGGTCCCATGTGTATGACAGGGAGGGACTGGGGGTTGTGTGGTCAGTATAGACAGGGTTCACTATACTTACTGAGTTGTACTGGTCCCATGTGTATGACAGGGAGGGACTGGGGGTTGTGTGGTCAGTATAGACAGGGTTCACTATACTTACTGAGTTGTACTGGTCCCATGTGTATGACAGGGAGGGACTGGGGGTTGTGTGGTCAGTATAGACAGGGTTCACTATACTTACTGAGTTGTACTGGTCCCATGTGTATGACAGGGAGGGACTGGGGGTTGTGTGGTCAGTATAGACAGGGTTCACTATACTTACTGAGTTGTACTGGTCCCATGTGTATGACAGGGAGGGACTGGGGGTTGTGTGGTCAGTATAGACAGGGTTCACTATACTTACTGAGTTGTACTGGTCCCATGTGTATGACAGGGAGGGACTGGGGGTTGTGTGGTCAGTATAGACAGGGTTCACTATACTTACTGAGTTGTACTGGTCCCATGTGTATGACAGGGAGGGACTGGGGGTTGTGTGGTCAGTATAGACAGGGTTCACTATACTTACTGAGTTGTACTGGTCCCATGTGTATGACGGGGAGGGACTGGGGGTTGTGTGGTCAGTCTAGACAGGGTTCACTATACTTACTGAGTTGTACTGGTCCCATGTGTATGACGGGGAGGGACTGGGGGTTGTGTGGTCAGTCTAGACAGGGTTCACTATACTTACTGAGTTGTACTGGTCCCATGTGTATGACAGGGAGGGACTGGGGGTTGTGAGGAGGGAACACGTAGACGGTCTGGTTACTGAAGTAGGCAGCCATAAATCTGGCCAGTGTCTGGACCAATTGCCTGATGCAGCGATTACGTATACACGGCACCACCTGGTTTTTATCCTGTCAAGTCAGAAAAGTAGGATACATTGAAGAGAATGTTAGAAAAAAACTTGCTTTCATTCATTTACACTTTTTAGATCCAATGTCAAGGTAAATACAAAATAGAAACATTTTGTTTTTTTAAAACCAGATATTCAAGTTAGTTCCTTCAAATGTTTTAATCGAACATGTCATCTATCAGATGAAAGCATTATATTACTTCAACAAATCAATACTTATAAAATGTCTGACATATAATCGCACCACCGATCAATCATGGGGCTACTTACTAAGGACTTCTTGAGAGAGTGTGTGACTATGGTCATCATTAGGGAGCGATCTTCCTGCTCAGAAACAGCGGTGCTGACTTTGGCCTGGATGACCAGACTGTCCACAAAGTCCAGGGCTCGGGCCAGCTGACCCTTAATAATGTATGTATACAACACAGAGTGAAGGAGTCGGCTCATCTGCTGGACATCCTCAGGGCGGTCTGCAAGGGGAAATAACTCTTAGTATCACTGACTGAAACATCTTTACACGTAAATCATCATTATCTGATTGTACAAGTATTTCCTCAATGAATAGGGGTATGAAAAATTGATATGGTGTAGTACTACTTTTAGTTAGAAACACAAATATGATGAAAAAGTAAAACCTTCTTAACAGAATTTCACATTAATTCCTCAGTTTGGAAATATCTCATATCAAAGTTTTACTTTCTACACAAACAATGTATGTATTAAACGTGTAGCAACATCTCAAGATCGACTGGTCCCTTTGTCAAGCTTTGACTAAGTTAGAGATTTGTATCATTTACCTGTACTACAATGTGATGAAATTGTATATTTCATATGTCACTCAACCCGGGATGTTTCACCTATCAATAGAGAGCTTATATCATAACAGATTTACCTGACGTATTTGAAAGCTGAGCTATCCATGCCTCTATGGCCATAGTGTGTTCCCCATCCATACTCAATTTGTCTCCTGTAACGCATAAAAAATATATATATTTCTAAGAAGGTTTAGTAGACAGCATGTCAGATTAAACAAGCACATGTTCTAAATACAGGGGACAAAGTTAAGAGTTCTGAATTGTTTCTCAACTATTCACAGTTGGCTAAGAAAAGTTAAAATGTACTTTATTACCTAATAAAGGCAAGATCTCATGGCCAGGACAAGTAGAATTTGTCTGCAGGCAAGCAAAAATTTATGTCTTCTTGCCTGAGAGACCATGTCACTCAGACCAATGCATAATTTTCTATTGAATGTTACTTTATTAACAGCAGACTATTTTATCAGCTATCAAATAAACAAATGATTGACAAAATAGCTTTATTTCTGCTAAAAGACCATTATATTATAAACTATTGCATCTTTCACCTCCAAGCAAGTACTTTTTTTAATCCTCTTGCATGAAGACAACTGTGGAACAGGCTTACAAAATACTAGTATTTAAGCAATATTTACTGATTACAAAAATTAGTTTAAATATATATATACTAGACTTTCTAAGCTTGCAGGCTTACCATGATTCACCCTAGAGTAGAGAAAAATTAGACCTCACCCTGATTTACCCCTAGGAAAAGAGACTTTTGAAACCTACCCTGATTGACCCTGGGGGATGGGGTTTAAAACCTACCCTGATTGACCCTGGGGGAGGGGGGTTTAAAACCTACCCTGATTGACCCTGAAGGATGGGGTTTAAAACCTACCCTGATTGACCCTGGGGGAGGGGGGTTTAAAACCTACCCTGATTGACCCTGGGGGATGGGGTTTAAAACCTACTCTGATTGATCCTGGGGGAGGGGGGGTTAAAACCTACCCTGATTGACCCTGGGGGATGGGGGAGGGGGGTTTAAAACCTACCCTGATTGACCCTGGGGGATGGGGTTTAAAACCTACCCTGATTGACCCTGGGGGAGGGGGGTTTAACGACTTCCCCTTCCACCTCCTGAATGGTCTGTTGGATGGTGTAGATGAGTCCACCGAGCTGCTCCGCCTGTTTCTGCTGGCCATCCATACCCTGGAGCTGTGTTTGGTGCTGTTTCATAGCCTTAAACAGCAACTTCCAGCTCGCACACAACCTGTACGCCAACACAAGCAGTACGCTGTTTATACAGTTATCACATACTCAATATTTTGTAGTAGAATTGTTCACCTCTATCCAACCAAAGATATTTCTGTTTGATTAGGTCTCATAGAAATTCCACTTTATCATAAAAAGGATAAAAAAGGTCCAATTAAATAAGTCTTTACGGTTAAGAAGCATTATGGTAAAAAAAAATAAAGAAAAATAACCCCAGCACAAATATAGTATTATTCTGCAAATCCTTAATTAAAATTAATCTCACAGTGTTTTAATCTCGGTAAAAGATATAGACAAAACGTAAATAAGAGGCAGAGAAATCCAAATTTCTTGTCTAGGTAATATAAGATAACAAATTAAAAATATGAAATAATGGTTTACAAAATCAACATGAAATTTTGATAAATGCTTATTTTAACTGTTTAAGTAAATGACATTTAAATGCAAGTGATTATTATTGAACAATTCTCACCTACAACAGACTTTTATTTATGCTTGCTGTATATGTTAACTATGACTCTGAAAGTCATTAAAAATCAAAAAAGGGTTTTAAATTAAATAGTGCTTGAGGCTGATTTTTTGGTAACTTTAGTACATTGTACCAATTCAAGCCGGTTCTTAAATCATATAATCTCTTACCTTTAACTTTTATATACTGTACACTGGAAAGTTTTTACGTTACAGTTTAACTTTTGCCACTTAGCTCTCCCCACCGAATATTTGTACACAACATACAATATATAGTAGTTACATGTGAAGGGCGAAATTAACACTTGGGAACATGGATTTTACCGTAAACGGTGAATATTTGACTGTTTTTCCCGGTATACAGTATATTCGTGTACTATACATAATACCTGATGCTGGTCAATTAAACCCACATAGATAACTTTGTCATGTAAATGTTTTTTCGATGTCATGATCTTTTTTTAATTAATGTATCCATTCAATGATAATTCAATACTTAATGTATGTATATAAAATACAGAAAACAGAAAATAATGACTTACTATATACACATATATGCCAGCCTATTTCAACTGTACTTTAACCCTTTCACCCCTGTGTAACTTTAGTAAACTCTACCATGCATTGGTCTGGATGAGTCCATTTTGGTCTATGGTGTTAAAAGGGTTAATACATGCATAACCAGGTAGTACGATTACATGTTGTATTTCATTTGGAGGCTGCTTGAAGTGGTCAAAGCAGGAACTAGATTTCTGTTCATTGAATAAATAAACCAATTTAAAAAAAAAACCTCATTATATCTTACCTCTGTTTGGTAATGTTCAGATATATTTACGTCTGTAAACAAAGGGACGAGCCTGGTGTAACACCATCACCACCTCTACCTCTTCTGTACTACAGAACTACCACAATCTAACACACCTTCTATTTTACTTATACAGTATAGAATTCAAAATTCAATTACAGATTCAAAATCGATGAAAATCAATCATTTCAAACTGCATACCAGCTGTTTATTTACAGTGAGAGATAAGAAAACCAATATAAATGTGAAGTCTTGAGGAATTCATGAGGTATGAAATGATAATCATGGTTTACATTTCATATGCTCATACATTTATGATGTACATGTGAATACAGTTATTTGAAATGCTACATGTATATCAAACTGATAATACTGTCATTGATGGTATGATCACGTGTTACCAAGAGTATGGTGGTGTGTTATCAATGGTATGGTGATGTGTTTTCAATGGTATGGTGGTGTACAACATGTGTTATCAATGGTATGGTGGTGTACAACATGTGTTATCAATGGTATGGTGGTGTACAACATGTGTTAACAATGGTATGGTGGTGTACAACATGTGATTTAAATGGTATGGTGGTGTACAACATGTGTTATCAATGGTATGGTGGTGTAAAACCTGTGTTATCAATGGTATGATGGTGTAAAGCATGTGTTATCAATGGTATGGTGGTGTACAACATGTGATATCAATGGTATGGTGGTGTACAACATGTGTCATCAATGGTATGGTGGTGTACAACATGTGATATAAATAGTATGGTGGTGTACAACATGTGTTATCAATGGTATGGTGGTGTAAAACATGTGTCATCAATGGTATGGTGGTGTACAACATGTGTAATCAATGGTGTGATGGTGTAAACCATGTGTTATCAATGGTCTGGTGATGTAAAGCATGTGTTATCAATGGTAGGGTGGTGTACAACATGTGTTATCAATTGTATGGTGGTGTACAACATGTGATATAAATGGTATGGTGGTGTACAACATGTGTTCTCAATGGTGTGGTGGTGTACAACATGTGTTATGAATGGTATGGTGGTGTACAACATGTGTAATCAATGGTGTGATGGTGTAAACCATGTGTTATCAATGGTCTGGTGATGTAAAGCATGTGTTATCAATGGTATGGTGTTGTACAACATGTGTTATCAATGGTGTGGTGGTATACAACATGTGTTATCAATGGTGTGGTGGTATACAACATGTGTTATCAATGGTGTGGGGGCGTACAACATGTGTTATCAATGGTATGGTGGGGTACAACATGTGTTATCACTGGTGTGGTGGTGTACAACATGTGTTATGAATGGTATGGTGGTGTACAACATGTGTTATCAATTGTATGGTGGTGTACAACATGTGATATAAATAGTATGGGGGTGTACAACATGTGTTATCAATGGTATGTTGGTGTACATGTGATATCAATGGTACGGTGGTGTACATGTGATATCGATGGTATGGTGGTGTACAACATGTGTAATCAATGGTGTGGTGGTGTAAATCATGTCTTATCAATGGTATGGTGGTGTAAAGTATGTGTTATCAATGGTATGGTGGTGTACAACATGTGATATCAATGGTATAGTGGTGTACAACATGGGATATCAATGGTATGGTGGTGTCAAACATGTATCTTCAATGGTATGGTGGTGTACAACACGTGTCATCAATGGTATGGTGGTGTACAACATGTGATATCAATGGTATGGTGGTGTACATGTGATATCGATGGTATGGTGGTGTACAACATGTGTTCTCAATGGTGTGGTGGTGTACAACATGTGTTATCAACGGTGTGGTGGTGTACAACATGTGTTATCAATGGTATGGTGGTGTACAACATGTGTTATCAATGGTATGTTGGTGTACATGTGATATCAATGGTATGGTGGTGTACATGTGATATCGATGGTATGGTGGTGTACAACATGTGTTATCAATGGTGTGGTAGTATACAACATGTGTTATCAATGGTGTGGTGGTGTACAACATGTGTTATCAATGGTATGGTGGTGTACAACACGTGATATCAATGGTATGGTGGTGTACATGTGATATCGATGGTATGGTGGGGTACAACATGTGTTATCAATGGTATGGTGGTGTACAACATGTGTTGTGATAAAACACTCTGTGCTATTTATGTGAATTTGAATTACCAGTACACCCATCACAGAGATAAATAGAGCTTATAAACATTAATGGTGACAAATAAACTTTTTCGCTCTTGTTATGTTTTGTTTTTCTATGAATAAACACTTTTTTATCCATAAAAAAATTTCCAAGTGTACACTTCCCATATTTACATAAACTGATGATTTTTTATGTTAACTTCATGTTGTTTAGCAACTGATATATCTATTATGATGAAAAAATTTAGTCCAGCAAATGATTTTGATGACGGTGAGGGTATCACAGCAAATCAACACATAAAACACGGATTCAGGGTAGAACATTTCTTATCAGCATTAAAATGTATGTAGGAGAGGAAAGAGATAATTTATATGTTGTAATGAAGGAGGATGTCACTATTCCTGGCATGTAAAATTCTCACCAGGTACCTTGGTATATGTACTGCACATACTATAAAATTATCATTTGGATCAATTCATGAATTCAAAATGGAAATTAGACAAACACTATCTCCTCCTCACTACAAACACATGAATTATTCTTTCAGATGTAAGTGTCAATGTCAACAACACGACACAAACAAAAACGTTATGAACATAGCATTATATACATAACTTGATGTATATAACACACCAATATTAATGGTAATTGTCACTTGAGGCTCAACAAAGACATATTTAAAAACAGGAAACAGAGGAATACCACAACTATAGACTTCAACAAAAAATTCTATCACAGAAACTCCTCTTATTAATCAAATAATCACCCTCGGGAAAGTTCACTGAATACGGAGGCAGCGTTTACATGATTACTGGAAAAATAATTAACATGAGTAAACAATTAAAATCGATGTTTCCATGAATTTTATCTTTATCTTATTCAGACAGTCAAATCTAAAACTTCATCTGGTCATTATTGTTAGAACTCTGAAAAAAATTCTAGATAAACGGTGGGTTCAATACAGACCTGAGTTTATTAGAAACATTTTAGAATTAATCTACTATGGAACAAAAGACAACCTTTAAGATAAAATATAGAGAAGGTTAATAATGTTCTTGCTCTAAGTTCATCCTCGTCTTCCATGGTATTATAAAACATGATATCTGAAGTTTCAATTTTGAGCTGTATATTAATGTACTCTATACTTGGACATTTTCGCTGTACTTTAATTTTCACTTTTTTTCACCCTCCATAATGAGGGCAAATATAGCATAATAGCAAAACATTTGTAAACAACATAATATACATAGTAATTAAATGTGAAGGGTGAATAAATAGATTTTTTCATTGAAGGGCGATTTGACTGTGTGAAAATTTCCCCGTATACTGTACTACAAGATTATACAAGATTTAGATATTATATCTCTTTTCAAAAGACAAATGAGTAAAAAAAAGTGTTACGTATATATGGCTCTATAAACTACAGTTACTACTACTACTACTACTACTACGCTAACTAGGTAAACTTTCTGTACCTTCTACTTGGTAGTTGGGACTGTTGGTCCAGTGCTACACCCCTGTTTTCGGACTGGCTACTTGTTGTGATCTCCTTAGCAGCAGAGCGCGGGGACAGCTGGGATTTCACTAATATTGCTGGTTCATAGATGTGTTTTTGTTCATTCCTCGACTCTGGAGGCAGGCCACTGTACACGACATCCTTGGGCACCCAAACATAGACACGGTTAAGAATTGTCTCTGAAAACTTCATCAGCGCATAGCACCCGGACAATGTTTTCAATCGCGGATCTGTTTTCTGTAGCTCGCCGCTGTTCAACACCAGGTTCAGAGTGTGGTGACTGAACCGGAGTGTGACCGGCATCAAGCGTTGGTTGATGATGTCAAACCGCAACAGCTCCATGCACTTCCTGTACATATTAATCAGCGAGGAGAGGCGTGGATTCTGAGCAGATGGAGAAACTTTACGATACTCCATCAGAACCTTATCCACACCTGGACATTCTAAAAGCACCGCAAACAGTTTTGTGAGATTTTTACAGATTATTTTTGCTACACTTTCGGCATCTGCTGTCCACGGTTCGTAATAAGACACGGCCAGTTTCCAGGCGCTGAACAGACAGTTCTCTGCAATGTCCAGCTGTTTGGACATTGTGCTGAGTTGGTCCAGTCCAGATAAGTCTGTGGGGTGGATCACAGGTAGCTCTGTCTCCGCGAATGCAATCTTTCCTGCTGTTAGTCCCTGAAACATATCCTGCTGATCGTCTAGGAAGCTTGTCTCACTCTCCTGTGTTGTGTTGAGGTTTCCGTCTGGCGATTCAAACTGTATCTTCTTCTTTCTATCTCTCACAGACCTTGCTGATTTCTCTTCTGAAAACAGATAACATTCTACGTTAAATTCTTCATTTTTAATACCGCAACATACTTGTGTATATTTTATGTGAAGTGCATTTTCATGAAAGTTTTAGACTTTTAAGCCGATTTTAGATTCTACTCAAACATTACCCAAACACCTTACTTGCCTTATACAAAGCCTAATAATCATGAAGCTTGAAATACATTCTTCTGAACACATTTCTATTTAAATATATCCTACAGAATACGTGTACTTTATTTGCATAAATCAGGGGCCTGTTCGTTTATGCGAAGCAACCGGTTTGTCGGTTTTTGAATGTAACATTTTTGGGTAAAAATCCTGGCGGACCTGAAAATGTTTATGCAGGCTTTGTCAAGGCTCACCTAAAAGCAGCATCAGATTACTAGGTCTAACCTTATTTCATAAACGAACAATTCTGGTCCAACCAGTTCAACTGTTCGGAGGATTGCGATAAACGAAATCAGCCCATCTTTTAATACATTATAGTAGTTTGGAATTAGTTGTCTGGACAGGTTTTCGCTACTGTCGACAGAAAGACAAGCTGATTCCTGTGAACCCTTTAACTTCATTTGTAAGAAGTATAATAATTTTACCATATGACCCCAACAAGGTCATTTTACTGAAACACTAACAAATTCATTCTCTAAAGCCATGATCAATGAAATATCCTACACATATGTAAACGTCATACCTCTAGATGACGGCATTCCATAGGCATCGGCCAAGGTCAGATCCAAGTTCTCATGTTGAGCCATATCCTTTAAATGTTTTGATGAAAACAGGACAAAATCTCTCATCAAGGTCAGACAGGTCATGTCTGTCGGCGTCTGAGCTATCGTTACCATGAAGCCATCCGAAAAAAGGATTATGGGAAGACTGGAATGTGAGGAAACAGAAAATCTCTGCCTCATTGGATCCTCGTTCATGTTTGGCTGGTGGATGGGTGAGGACCTATGATCGTCTATCTTACTGTAATATCAACATGAAGTAAAAAATGACTTGTGGTATGAAGAATGAAAGTAGTTTTATTGGTTAAAAAATCACGTCGCAATGCTTTGCACCATCATGCTTACATGATGAATTGTTGTGTCATGGCATGAGCCTTGAAGATTTTTTCATGGTCAAAAACTAGATTACGCATCAAATATTGATATTATACAAATGTTTTGGTAGAAACAGATTCCCAAGTTCATCCAACTATCTTTTTTTTTAAACTTTCAAGTGGTAAAATTATTCTGTAGATCTTAAGTCAAAATACAAATTGAAAATCCACTCATTATAGTTTTAAACACGATACCATGCACTACTTGTTTAGGAACTTATAATGAGAGAGAGAGAGAAAGGAAATTAGATATCTAACTAAAATTTCAATGAAATATTAAATATTGACATACCTGATGTATTGACAAGGATGAAGAGGGAGAAAGTTGGCTGGACCTAACTCGACAGACTGTCCGAAT
This sequence comes from Mizuhopecten yessoensis, assembly GCF_002113885.1. Classification (NCBI taxonomy): domain Eukaryota; kingdom Metazoa; phylum Mollusca; class Bivalvia; order Pectinida; family Pectinidae; genus Mizuhopecten; species Mizuhopecten yessoensis. The sequence continues at coordinate 497,002 of NW_018408871.1, forward strand.
GTCCTGATGTACATTGGCTCGCCCAGTCGACTGAGGAGGCACACGGCACCACTGTTCATTATACAGGCTAGGAACAAGTCGTCACATGTCCACGTCATCTCACGCAGCCAGTACATACTGCAATAAAGAGTGTACACTTCTTAGAAACACTTCTAATGAGCACTCTGTAGAATTATCCCTTTATGTTTCAAATATTATTGAAAAAGCCTCTTAATTTCTAAAATTGCCTTGATATCAACAACTTGGGGAAAATTACAGTCTGGCAGCTTATAATATCAAAGTTTACTTTCTACACAAACAATGTACGTATTAAATGTGTCACAACGTTTCAAGACTGACAGGTCCCTTTACCAAGCTATAACTGAGTGAGTGATTTGTATTTTTTACCTGTACAACCTGCACAAAAAAATGTTGAAACGTTGGGACACGTTTAATATGTACATTGTTTGTGTAGAAAGTAAACTTTAATATTACATATTTCCAAAATGATGAATCTTATTGAAGATACTGGCATCTTATAGTTACCTGCCCATCTTGGAATAACGATCTCTGACCCCACATCCCTTCATCTCGGACACCATGACCGTGTCTGTGAGGGGGGACACAAACAACATGCTGCTGTGACCGGGCGTGTTCTGGTTGGCTGCGACAGCCACCACCTGTCCATTGTTAGCGTAGCAGTTAACATAAGCTCCCTTCGACTGGATCGGCTCGTAGGAGGGATGGATGTGTTTGAACGGATACTGGATCACTGTCCACTCTACCTGGAAAGGTGCTACCCTGTAAAAAAAAAAAAAAGTCTGATATCAAAAGACCTGTACACCACACAGACAAAACTTGATTAACCCACCAATTGAGTGGTCGCGTGGCGCAGTGGATAGCACACTTGACTTTCACCAAGATCAGACATGAAATGTTATGGGGTCACCTGCCAGACTAGGTCTGTTTTCTCCAGGTACTCTGGTTTCCTCCCACATTAAGACCCCTTGTGCGTTTACATCAGGGCCAACAAGAGTGACTAATATAACTTGAAATAACTTGTTTCATAATTTTTGTAATAAAGTTTATATTCATATTTAAACCCACCAATAACTAACTGTGTACACACCACTGATACATGGAAACTTATAGTGGATCTTCTACCCATTTTTCAAGTGAGTTTTATTTACATTTTAATAAATTCATGTACAATCGAATTTTGTTTTTACATATTTTTTCATAACAACCCTGGTAGAGTAAGGTTCGATCCCAATTTGGTACCGAAACAGTCACAATATTGACAGCTGGTTGAAATTTGGTTTATCATGTTTGTTTTTTGGCAAGAAACGGCTGAATATATCCTCACACTTTTGTGTGTCTGTACATATTCACAGAAATTATATTGTTCAGTAATAATATTTGCGGAGTAATTTAATTTCAAGCAATCTTTGATGACCAAGAACATAACGAAATTACATCCCCTGTGAATAATAGCATATAAATCGTAAGTCGAAGATAAACGAAACTCGAGAGTGATAAAACAGATGAACATTAGGGTGTCCTGGTTTTATCATCGTGTGACTTACTTGCTGGAGTAGAATTCGGCATTGGTACCAAAACGTAGCAGTAGGGAGATAACACATAGACTCTGTTCAATATTATAAACCACAGACATCTGACAGCAGTTTCCCAAACTCTGTAAGTAAACCATGTATCTGGGTAATTGACGTTAACCTGTAGCCAGTCATTAAGGGTAATTCAATACTGCCCTAGCTATATCATAGCGTAATACCCAACATTTCCTAGAAACACCATCCTTGATACTCCAGGGGTTTCGCTCTCTGCACCCCTGGAATATGTCATAGCAAAATTGAAGGCTTAGTGAGTGCCATCTTGTGGATGAAACAAGAAGACTAGTATAAATGATCCTTTGACGTACATCTGACAAAAGAATCTCGCGGTAGTGTGACGGTAAAATTGACAGGCTTTGAAGTCGGGTGTCATTCCTTTGAAATATTCAAAAGGACAGGTATCAGCCTAGTGATTGGTCAGATTTTGTTTTACCTGAGACCAATCAAACAGCTAGCCATGTGTCTTCAAATTTGCTATGACATATTCCAGGGTTGCAGAGAGCAAAACCCCTGGAGGATCGAGGGTGAGGAAATACAGGCTTAACCCATTCACCCCTAAAGTCACATTTGAACCTTACCCAATCAAAGACTAGGCAAGTCCAGTGTAATTTTGTAGGGGTGAATGAGTTAAGGTGATGAACCCCTCACTACGAAAATGACAACACTAAAATCTTTTTGAAGTCAAGGTTATTGTGAACAGATCGATTCATCATTAGCTAACACAAGGTTAACCTGCACTTCAGTTTACATGATATTCCAACATTTTCAAATGCCAGGGTAAAAACTGGTATTTTTCTGAGAAACTGATTCAAAGTTTTAGTGACTTACCTCATGGTTAAAGAACACGGCATCAATAGAACACTCCGCACAGTCTTGACAAGACACTGGAATGTTTATGTTGTTTGGAATGGCAACCTTGTTCCAAGACCCCTGGACTTCCGGAAGTTTGGACTCCAGGATGTCTTCACTTTGTTCTGTCTTCCACACAAAGAAATTGTGGGTTCCAATAACCAGGAGAAAATACTGACAGTCAGCAGAGGCAAATAATCTGCATGGCTCTGTAACAAACGAAGGTCACTGGTAAAGTAATTAGCTAGGAAATACATTGTAACGAAAAAAATGGATTACCTCCCCTTTCAAAGTTTCCATGACTTCCACAGTGTACAACAAACAATTAGACATCATCATTGTTCTTGTTATACAGGTTTAAGATCTTTTTTTCTTTTTTTTCTTCTATTTTTAAACATAAATCTGCATATTTATACTGAATTTAACTAATAAATGTACTTTTGGGTGGAGGGGTGGGGGGATATTGGGTGGAAGTGAGGGGGAGGGGGAGGAGTCTTCCTTACTTTGATTCTAGGAATCTAAGTAAATCATGAAGATTGAAGATTATTTGTAATGAATGAAATGAACTTCAAAATGTTATGTCACCTTTGGTTATTTTATTTTTTTCAAATAATTTAATTATGATTTGAACCTGACTGTACCTTGTTGAAGTTCCTCCGATGAAACTATTCCAGCAAGGCCACGAACTGTCTTCAGGACGTCTCTGTCCTTGTGCCAGAAGAATATGTCGCCATGGTGAGTCAGTCCAATCAAATAAGCTCCTGTGAAAAATATTTTTAATCTCCTACATAATTGGGCAATATTTTTATCGCAATTTCTAAATATTCTATGGAGTATAATAAATTATTTTAATTCTTCACAGTATCTTGTAAATCCTATAGATATCTATTTTAAAACAAACATCTCTTATACATAATTTATTTTGATGAGTTTTATCTATATCATGAAATATCACCCAACTCCACTCTAATTTTCTTAAATGGTTATTTTAACTTTCCAAAGTTTTTTTACAAAGTTAATACAATACTAACCATCTCTTGTAGTTCCAACACATATTGTACTGTCCACTAAAGCCGTCAATCTTGGTACTTTCTTCTTTGTCTTTCCTGATGGTACATACAGCACACTGATTCTGTGGAACTCATTATCTATCATAAACAAACTCTCATGCTCCTGAAAAGACAAACAATAACTAACTGTTACTTTCAAATTTAAGATTATTAAAGGACTATTCTTAAAATTAGAATCTGATTCAGAATTGCAAAAAAAAAACCACTTATATATATGTATACAATAATAATCCTTGAGTTCTTTAGTAGAAGAGGGAAAATGGACAGCCAGACCAGCGTTCAAACCAGGGACCCTCTGAACTCTAGCTAGACTGACACTCCACCAATTGAGCTACGTTGTCTCAAGTGATCAACCCAGTCCAGTTCCACTCTATCTGTCCCTCCTTCACCCCAAAGACAAGTCAACACTATTTACATGTTTGGGTATCCCCTTGCCTATATCATTCCCCAAGTATACATACTTAAAACAAGGGTTAGTCATGATCACAGGCTCCAAATGTAGTAGGACAGGAAAAAACCCTCGGCCAGATTGTACCATGTATTAATCTCACAATGTGTTATCCTTACAGAACTGTTACCATAACAACTTGGCAACAAACAATATTGCATCATAGCTGCATTGTATTATAAAAATTCATTTCAAAACTGTTTCATTCAAATTCAAGTTTTACCAAATAATTATTAATAAAATAATTAATTAGTGCCTCAAGATTGTCTAAGATAGCTCTCCTGGCAGTTTGAACATTGTTTATATTAGAGGTCTTTGAGATCTTTTTAAATATATTGCATAAAATTCACATGATATTAGTGTGTTTGGTGATTATGGAATGTAGACAAGATGATTTTTGTCTGATTCCAACAATTATTATCTAGAAAAATAATTTTCTACAATTATAAAAGTAGTCTTCCTCCTTTCTGAATAATTCAAACTGATTCTAGTTTTACTCTAAATGTCAGGACTGATAACATGTGTACGTTAATATAAACAAACTCACCTGTCCGACCCATTGAATTTTAGGCCATGGTTTATTTCGCTTTATGCTACTTGAGGCTAGTACCTCAAGCTTGATATCCATCTTCCCTTTCTTTGCTAAGCAATGAGTATCCTACAAAACAATCCTCTTTATATTATATCAGATTGATATGTCTTTAAGTACATTTTGAACTTGACTGTACATGTGTGGTGTATATTCTTCCTACAGTATCTTCAAGTAAAATACTTTTCCTGAATATCTCCCCTTAAATTTTTCATAGACGAAGATATCATTTCTCGATGATCTCTAATCCATCAAAACAATTTTAAGAGTCAGATAATTTGGACTATTGTCTAACTACATGATATGTATAAGATGCTATAGATATAGCTATAGGTCTATGTAACTGTACATGATCTGTCATACTCTGAGCTAGTGGTTAGACAACCACACACACATAAACATATGCAGTTGTTATTGTGATGTACACAATGAACATAATGATATATTTATGTCCTTTATAATCAGATGACTTAATATTAATTATGTAAGCCACATCTCAGAAAGTTGATGTGCCCCTTTATATGGCTTTAGTTTTTACCTATAGATACATATACACCACTGAGTGTGCAAAAAGGTGTCTGAGTATTTTTTTCATCAGTATTCAGAGGATGCTCATGATCAAATCAGTGGACATTAAAAAATATGTATATAAATGATTACCAACAAGCTTTCTGACAGTATGATTGGATTCCAGGGTTAGAGGATCCCAGAGTGTACAGGAGGTTTAACCAGATTTATTGGGAGGTTATTCCAGTCAGTGGTGGTGCATGGTTAAATGGGTCTTTGAACAGATCAGTGTTACAATGATATACATTACCTGGTCCTAATATTTGTTGTAGTGTATAGGCAGGTGAAGCAACGCATAGCACCTCCAATGGTAGTTTCTGCTCCAATCACAGGTACTAGCATCGCCTGTCAATACACCCATAGTATCATTATTAATGGCATTAAAGCCATTTTGGTCTCTGTGGAGTATAATATATATATATATATATATATTATAATTATGGGTGTATTAACAGACGAGGCTATAGCTATAGCTAGCTCCAATGGCATTTGGAAGTCTCTTCTCGAATTTTGTTTGTTTCTCAATGTCTGGTATCTAGTCTAAATGCGTTATATTTGGACTCCTTATTGAATAAAACAAAAGATCCCTGTCTGTGTAAGGCGTCAATGATTCTACTCTCTTGATATACCCTACCCACTGCAATGCAATGGTAACGTTACAGTAGGCTATAGCTACAGTGATGTTGAAATGTTCCTCAACTGTTCAAATTTTATTGATCACTTACATATGTTGCAAATGATTTTTAGTTCGTTTAGTTTTGGCAACCTAATATTATTTGTTGATAATGTGAAAGATGACTGCGAAATGGTAGCAAATGAGACGGAAGATCACTTACAAATCCCAATGTTTTTCTTTCACATCGTGTCGATTCTTGTTCTAATCGGCCGCCATAATACAAACACAGAGGAGAACTATAAACAAGGGGAGTAACTCACATTATTGTAAGTAGGGACATGTAAATTTGTTACATTTATTTTGAGTTAAACTAAGGTGTTCCGAGTAATTTTTCACGTTTAAGGGGTTTAGATCAACTTTCGGTAAAACTGGCATCCATAAAGCGTGTAAAATTACTCTGACCCACGGAATTAGATTATTCTATCTAAGTCCGTGTCTGAACACATTATTTTATCTGTAACAAATTCTCAGGTCCCTGTGTGTGTAATTATATGCGACTAGTCTACAGAGTATTGATCTCCATATCAATTAGTAAAACATGTATGCTAGTAAAATATGTAAGAAAGGCAACTTTTTAATTGGTGTCATTTGAAAGATTAACATGTTTCAAGAAAGTTTTATAATGTAAAATAATATCTTTAGTCTAGTCCACTTACAATTACAATGGAAACTTGTGAATCCCATTTTATAATAGGACTGTACGCTAAATGTTGAAAGGTTAATCCATGTTTGAATTGAGTTATTTAGCATGAGGTTCCGTAAAGTTTAGATAAATGAAATAAACCACTAAACGTAAGATATACAGTACAGGATATACACTATACAGACAATTGATTTGATAAATTAATGCAGACAACCTTATAGAAAAAAAAGCTTACAGTGGTCACCACTACACGATTCACGGTACCGCTATGCCGTACAGGTCAACACATTGTCATAATCAATCTATAGTCAACGCTTAGCTTCATTTTTAACCGACGGTCAACGCTTAGCGGTCAAGTAACAACAAAATGGAGACGACGGTGCTAAGGAAAAACTACCCAGAGTCTAACCATCCCCTCGACCAGCGTCATTACTACACAGAGTCAAACCTCCCTCCCGACCAATGTCATAACTTCCCACAGTCAACCCCCTCCCGATCAACTTCATAGCTACCAAGAGTCAACCCTCCCGATCAACGTAACAATTAACTACCCAAAGTCAATCCCCCAAACCCCTCCTCAGACCAACGTCATAACTACCCAGAGTCAATCCCCCGACCAACGTCATAACTACCCAGAGTCAGCCCCCTCCCAACCAACGTCATAACTACCCACAGTTAACCCCTTCCCGATAAACGTCATAACTACCCAGAGTCAACCCCTTCTCGATCAACGTCATAACTACCTAGACCCCCCCAGACCAACGTCAAAACTACCCAGAGTCAACCCCCTTCCGATCAACTTCATTACTACCCAGAGTCAACCCCCCTCCCGACCAACGTCGCAATAAACTATCCAGAGTCCCCCCCCCCTAACAAACCCACCCACTCATCCCCGATCAACGTCATAGCTACCCTGAATCAACCCCCCTCCCGACCAACGCCATTACTACCCAGAGTCAACCCCCCTCCCGACCAACGCCATTACTACCCAGAGTCAACCCCCTTCCGATCAACGTCATAACTACCCAGAGCCAACCCCCTTCCGATCAACGTCATAACTACACAGAGTCAACCCCTTCTCGATCAACGTCATAACTACCGAGTAGAAACTTTGCGGAGTCACATCTTTGTGTGTGGCTTCTCACACGCTTGTTCAATTAGCTGCAACCCACATACACTTAACTTGTTCCTGGTGTTCCAGAGATGTCAACCACGTGGTTGTCTGACAGCACCTGAATATGCAGATATATTTTTATGTGATATCTATATATGATTTAGAAAGCAATGCTCTCTCCAATATTATGAAATCTTCTGGTTCTGAACAAACAACTGTACATAACTACCAAGAGTCAATCCCCCTCCCGATCAACGTAACAATTCACTACCCAGAGTCAATACCCCAAACCCCCCTCAGACCAACGTCATAACTACCCAGAGTCAACCCCCTCCAGACCAACGTCATTACTACCGAGTATGTGTGACTTCTCATACGCTTGTTCAATTAGCTGCAACCCACATACACTTAATTTGTTTCTGGTGTTCCAAAGGTCAACCACGATTTTATTAAGATTGAGAAAGCAATACTCTCTCCAATATTATGAAATATTTTGGTTCTAAACAAACAACTGTACATAACTACCAAGAGTCAACCCCTCCTGATTAACGTCATAACTACCCAGAGTCAACCCCCTCCAGACCAACGTCATTACTACTGAGTATGTGTGACTTCTCATACGCTTGTTCAATTAGCTGCAACCCACATACACTTATTTGTTCCTAGTGTTCCAAAGGTCAACCACGCGGTTGTTTGAAAGCACCTGAATATGCAGATATATTTTTATGTGATATCGATTTATGATATGTGATATTTAATATAAATTATCTATTTTATGTTATGTCTGTTTATTTCCGTGATATCTATATATTTTTGTGATATCTATATATTTTTGTGATATCTATATATTTCCGTGATATCTATATATTTTTGTGATATCTATATATGATTTTATAAGATTGAGAAAGCAATGCTCTCTCCAATATTTTGAAATATCAGGATAAAAAGTAGAAATGACTGTCACTGCTATTGAATATGTAATATCCTATTGATAATCTACATAAGAATAGCTTGCCATCTTGCCATCAGGCTATTCTGGTTCTGAACAAACAAGTGTATACAATACAGTATAATATTATTCATATTCTATTAAGATACCCGTATGTCACTGTCAACAGAAATGTATCTCAAATGATTATATTAATCTGCTCGTTCCTGTATCCCTGATTCTACTTACTTTCTGTATTACTTTTCTTCTTTCCCCTTTTTCTATATCTGATCAGCGGCTGCCTGCTTGTGAACTTTTCAAATGAGATAGATTTACATAAGTTTCAAACTTTTTTTCTGAATCCTTGTTGCATAAATATATGTTATGAAATGTTATTGTGAAATAAAATAAAGTTTAAACAAAAATAAAGATGAACACAACACCTAATTGTTCTGCGCAGTTGTTTATTGGTCCCCGTTAATTGCATGTAAACGGGGCATGCCATTCTGTCACTACTTATTCGCGTAACGCTGTACAGAAATATTTCTTTCAGATTTTTTTTCCTTGTGTAAGACACATCGGAGTGTAGATTACACTGACATACAAATAGTACAGTATATTACTTCACGAATAAACACAATCTAGTAGAACAGCCAATAACAATAAAATACACTGCCATAGTGTTGTAAATACGATTGTATACCTGACGTTAGTGACAGTGATATTAACTTCCAGATTACAATATAGACTGTTAAAACTTTATTCAATTGATTGATAATTTCACGAGTACAATTAGAAAATGTTGACATTTTTAAAACCGACACCTTTATTGAGTGTGCTGTTTGATCTAATTAGCGACCTGTACTCCTAAATGACAGCCAGGTGCTCAGGTAGATAGAGGTGAGAGATCACCAGGTAAGCTAACTGCCTTGGCATGTTTATGGTAGCACGTGTCCCTCCTAACAGCCAATCAAATGCATTGTTGACGGTTCCTGAGCTATTTATATTTTGAACACATGTGTTGTGTGGACCTCATGGAAAAGTGTTAATTCCGAAGCGACTGTGACACTGTTCGGTACAATAGATTTAGTCTTGTGTTCTGACTTGGATATCTATAACATACGACAGCTTGATTCGCCTATTCCCCTAGTCGGATATTTTTTTTACTACGATGGAGTTTAAAAACGCCATAATCATGTAAGTATAGTATTTTAATAATTTGTAACATTCTGATGTATTTGATATTAACATAATTATTACAAATATGCATACTATAAATATTTAGAACTGCTTTTTATCAATAACAAGGATTCAATTTTAATAATTCATTACTTTCTTACGTATTTGATATTAACATAATTATTACAAACATGTATACTATATATATTTGTTACTACTTGATATAGACATCGTGTTCTTTATTCAGCAATAGGCACAAATGCCTTTGTGTCATAAATGCATTGCATATACAAGGATCTACAAAAATAACAATGGTTCATATACATACATTAAAACAGTTTGGAAGTATTTTAACCATGATGTTGTAATGAATTGATATATAATGAAGTGAAAACAATACTTTAATAAATATTAAGATTCCTCCGGTACATATAAGAGTAGAAAAGACTAAATCACACTGAGTTGTGGTCACGGAGGAAATGGAATAAATCTTAATTAATTAACACACTTAATTAACAGGTTGTTCGTGATATCACTTTTAATAACGCTAAGTAATAGTGGTATCAGTAATAAATGAAAGCTTGACAAATTGCCACATCTCTTTATTATCAAATCTTTACGTCAGAGACAATACATGATAATTATAAGTATAATTGCTATATAATTAAGTGAAAACAATACTTTAATAAATATTAAGATTCCTCCGGTACATAAAATAGTGGACAGGACTAAATCTAAACTAAAGATTTGATAATAAAGAGATGTGTCAATTTGTCAAGCTTTCATTTATTACTGATACCACTATTACCCACGCCCCTTTTTCAATTTCACTTCGATTATTAACCATTCAAAATAGCAAATATACACCTGCTATAGATTTCACAAAGAAAATTATTTTCACGTTCTACGTGAATTAAGATAAATTTCCATTTCTTAGTACTTTGGTCCATTTTTTTTTTATATAGTTGTGTACAGATCGAAATGAAATATTGCACATCTTCTATAGGTTGCACAAAGTATTTAATTTTAAGGTCAGTACTTATGCGTACATCAGGATAAAGACAGTAGTTCCATTTCCTAATATTTTGGTTCATTCTTTATAAAGTCATGTATATTTCAAGCTTGATAAAGGTTTATCATGATATAGGTACATGTAAAATATAGCTCTATATTTGAATTTTACCTGCTTGTTTTTACAGGTGTCTCCAGGTTATTATTGCAATCAACTCAATGGTCGGTGGAACATATATAACCGGTAAGTATATATACATATATAATTGTTGTAAGTATAAAACCGTGTTATAAATAATTCCTTTGTCTCAGTCAAAAATTGAATTACTCTATGCAGGTATCCATTTCTTAACATCACACATGCAGTTTTGTTTATTTAAGGTAATGTGTTTATAGGTGTAAAGAATAGGGAGGCCTGTCGTGAGAATGTATTTACGTCCACGTGGAGATGTTTTGACGCGCATGGGGCCGTCAAGACTCCCCTTATTTGACCAGCCCAAGAAAGGGAGCTAATTGACAAGTCCTCACGGGGAACAATAGGGTTATTAGTCAGAGTTGTTCAGTAAATCTGATTTCACTCGTTAACGACTTAAGGGCTTTGTCCTGGGTTCGACCCTAAGTACATGGATATCAGGACAGGGCCAACAGAGTCTTACACGTTATCCTCTGTAAATAAATGTTTGACAGGTAGATATTCAAAGTGCTGTTTGTCGCCCTTCTTGACTTATGTATCAGATTTCAATAATCCAGGAAAAGGTATTCATTTTATTAATCAAATGTTTAGGGATTTTAATTAATATAATTATCCATTACCAAACTGAATAATATGAACCGTTCATATTTTTTTCCGGTACGTGCAGGGAAAATTTCAAATTATAATAACATACCATAGATTTTTGCAAGGTGTGCAAGTGACTAAGAAACTCATAGTCGATAACATTAACATAACAACGCTATATCTCAAGGGTTATTAAAGAATGTGAGAGCGTCCCCTCTTCTGAAGAGTTTGTCTCCCGTTTGCGACAGTCGAGCAATTGGAGGCAATTGGCGTGTCTCGTCCGCGAGAAGATCTTATACATGTCTGATAACGACCCCCCAATTTTCTAGGGTTGGTGATAACAGCCATGCCGACGCTTTGTCCGGCCGCGGTCTGTAAACACAAAATACATTAATATCACCACCTGTCAATGGCTTAGGTACGAGTGCATATCTCAACTTCAATATAAAATACCATTTTCTTCAATTAACTTAATCTTAATGTTAAGCCCATATCGTAATAGGCTGTAGAATGTTGTAGAGAAAATACAAATCAATCCAATATGCCAACCTGTATTTTACCAAGAAATCTCGTTAGTCTTCAACGTTATATATCAAACTTTCTGAACATAGTTGTTAGGTTATTTATTTTGCAAATTTGAAATATTTCTCTGAATCCCCTGAACAAAAAAACGACCTCATTATGACACTGGTTCTAGCGTTAACGTTTCTACTCGTATGAAGAAAAAGATACATGGGTCTGTTCTATGTAACGTTTCTATTAACACAAACGGCTCAATTAATTTAAAAAACATTTCTATGAACTAGAAGTAAAACGTCTACTATGGGCACACAGTCTATAACGTGTACCATAAACACAGTTTATATAACGTGTACGATAGATAGTGTCACGTGTACGACGAACAAACAATATAACGTGTACCACGAGCACACAATATAACATGTACCATGAACACACAATATAACGTGTACCACGAGCACACAATATAACTTGTACAATGAGCACACAATATAACGTGTACCACGAGCACACAATATAACGTGTACAACGAACGTATACCATGGAAAGTGTCACCTGTCGTATTAAACACTATTGGTGTACATTTCGAATGTTTTTCGCTTGTTATTGTCATTAACAGTTCATATTTATCACAGTTCAGGGCACGCACTGTTGTTGCTAACATCATACTTTAAAATCAATAATATCGTGTGTAGTGTTAATTGTTCTCTGATGGATGATTTCATATTTTTCAGACAACGAGAAAAATAAAGTCACATTGAAGAAAAAAAATGGACAAGCGAAACCCCTTAACGAAGCAGGACAATCTAGCCCCCAGCATAACGAGGTAGAGCGCATCTCCCTGCTCGGAAATGGTATGTTAAGTGTATATTGCATGTGTAATCAGCATTGAAACACTGAATGCGTCAATTTCTTTTAATTTTCAATTTAATTAGGGGGAGGGGGTGGAGTTGAGGTGTTTAATTATCAGAATAAAATGTACAAATTATGCGTTACATGAAGATTACTACACGTAAACCTGGATATAAACACCGGAGACCATATTAATGAAATCAATTTACATTTATACAGATGTGGTTATATAATTTCTCCATTTGAAGTTCAGAAATACAAAAGTTTTTAAGAAAAAACTGCCAATCAAATTTCAAAATAATCTATTATGATTTCTCGATAGATTTATCTACGTGTGAAAGCCAAGTTTACAAACACTCGTGTTAAGTAGAGACATTAACGTAAGCTGTTGAGTCCACATAATCCACTTAAAGACTCGGACATCAAAGCTGGCATGGTCTGGGTAATCTACAGCTAGGCTGGGGATTTATCATCTAAACATTGTACCGTTCCTACGTTGTCTGGAGAGGGAGACACGAGAGGAGATACGCGTCCGTGACCCTCGTTTCGGTTAAATGCCGACGATTCCCTTTTGGTCTGTGGCTTGTCGACGTGCTTTTAAAAAATGACACGTTTAAAAAGGCCGAAAACTTTCATTTTTTAAAAATTATTTATTGCCATTTCAGGGAAGAAACATAATTATTGGCTGTTCGAATTTCGTAGTGATGTTCTTCAGACATTTTTACCATGAGGACTTACAATTTGTTACAGCTATATTTGGACCTTAACTAAGGTGTTGAGACCAATTTTACAGGGTTAAGATTGTTTTCCCAATGGTACTAAGCATATTTTTGTTACATCAACTATGAATGTGGTTTTTGATGCAAGAAAGTTAGGTGGGGTCGATTTTTCGACATCGAGAACTATTGGGGTGGCATTTTTACCAAATGTTGATCGTAACCCCTAAAACGTGCTAAATTACTCCCAACACCTTAGTTTGGGCCTGAATGAAGCTGTAACAAACTCTCAAGTCCCTGTGATTTTCACCACTAACGCTGTGCGACCATTCGGCCAATAGGGTTATGAGTCACACACGACGCCCTTCATTCCGCCATCGTCGTCATCGTCGTCTTCATTATTTGACGATCAGTTATACACAAATCTGTAAAAACATGCAGCGAAATTTCAGGGGAAGTGATTTTTAACATTACATCATCAGCAGCAGCAGCAGCATCGGCAGCAATATTGGAAACGAATACACTAACGTTTAAAAATACGCCTTTATCTTTAATTGCTTCCCTCTAAACGATAACAACCAGTATTAAGATAGCGATAATTGTTAATCGAGGGAGTTTAAGTAATGCTTTTTATGTATATCATGTATTTTAAAGGTTTAAGTGTTTGTTTGATCATTACAGGTGCAACAGACAACACGGTTAAAACCGGAAACTGCTGTAAGAATGGAGGACGTTGCATTCTGAACAACTTTTGTCACTGTCGAAAGTAAGTGCCTTTATCATTTGGTTGTATCATTAAAAAGCGACTTATTGGTATGAAGCGTCCTTATTGTTTGATTTTTTCATAACACGTGAGCAACTGATCGGTCGAAAGGAAAGGGATATTCAAATTCAAAACGAAAAGGGTCTTTCAAGATCAAAATGTAGAAAAAAAACATAAGCGCCCAAAAGGTACAACCACCATCTAACTCCAAAAAGTGATAATAAGTCATATTCTAGGCTAAACTGTAGAATGTCACGCGATGCCAAATATTTAGGACAGAGCATAGAAAGGGTTTTGAGTAAAGTTATAAATGTTCATAACATCAATCAAAATATTTAATATCACACTGCACAAATATGTTAATCTATTAACATACTATGATTAACCAATTTAAGATAATTGAATTTAACTTAAGTTTATTTTTAATTCTTATAGGAACTTCTACGGCCGTTACTGCCAGTACGAGTATAAGAATCGTAGTTGTGGCGAGCTGAAGAGTGGTCACTTCATCCGGTCGGACTGTGACTTGTGTCGGTGTTTCGATGGCTACATGTACTGTATTCCCCGTATATACCCCGGCTGTGGTGAGTAACTGTTTCAATCTTATCTTTTCTTCACAATTCTTGTTGGCTATCTTAACATGACAGTCTAATGGTTTAGTTGAGTCATATTGAATGTCATTGTTTCTTACCAATATGCCGTGTAAAAGTAAAGTGAAACGTGTTCACGTAATGAAATACTGCATCAAGCAATGATACTCGCATACAAATAGTGATACTCCGCGTACAAATGATACTACATCGCATTCAAACAATGTTACCTGCGTACAAACAATGATACACCGGGTACAAACAGCGCGTGTTAAGGTAATAGGTTTGTGTCACCATTTCTCAGTAGAATTTCTTTAAATTTTGTAGGTATATTGCTTTGAAGTAAAGAACATGTTCTGCCACAAAAAAATATAGCTTGTAAGAGTTTTAAGGATTCTAAATGGAAATTTATGTAAAAAGGAGTGAATTTGGAAAAAATAATTACAGACACATTTTTTGGCAAAACAATGTCAATATTGCCATAGATTAGTATTGAATTAATGTATATCAATTTAATAAATGCTGAAATTGTGTAAAATAAATTATCTATAAACGATTAAAAATTGACATTTTATAATAAAACCATATACGCACAGTAATTGTATATAAGAGTCATCTTTCTTGAAAAACTTCACAGCAGTGAAATAGGTAGCACACCGATTATGATACGCGCCGCGTACTGATAATGATATACTGCGCACAAATAATGATACAATGCGTACATGTACTATACAATGTATTGTACGTGAAATTGCATGATATATTTCGTTATATATAGTATGTGACATGTCCCTGTGAGTCAAACCGGCTGTAACGAAACTGAAGTTCAATATTCTAATTTATTTTGCAGAAGATGAAGGTCTGGTGGACCACAGTAAAAAGATCGATCCTTTTAAGGGCAAGGACATCGAGATAATCCCCGACGTGATCGACGGAAAGAGTATGAACCTGCGAACGTTTGACACGGACAAAGATTATGCTTATTACTACAATGACTACGATGGCACGGACAGTAGCATGGCATCACATTTAACAGGAAGTTATGTAACTATTGTAATTCTACTTCCGGTGTTAGTGTTTTGCGGAATTGGCGTGTTTGAAGTATACTAGAGATAAACATTACATATATAGCCGTGCGAAAATCAGGAAAGTGCTGTGTGGTATTCATCTTCATTGATTATATCAATATATTCATCCACTAATTCTACTGCAACAGATGTCAGGATTTGTTCCAAATTTGAATGCCGTATCCCAGAATATTTGGGCATTCCGAATTTCATATGTGCACAGTATTATGCACATGAAGTACAAGTTTATCATGTGTTGTGGTGGGTTTTTTTTATGTCGTACTGTTGTCGTATTTCATCTTGAGCTGTTGTGTTCACGACTTAGCAACATTATTAAATTCAAATCAACTAGTGTGTACCACAAATATCTGGGGAGGGGGTCTACTATATACATACTATGCTCAGTAGTAGACCCCCAACTGGGTTTTTTTCGAGGCCAATGGCCTATCTCCTGCAAATGTGGATGCCATGACTTTGGTGGCATTGTGTTCATGGCAAGTTTGGTGCAAACGATTCAAGTCCGACAATAACCAAATGTTATCACAAGCATATTTGGTTTGGATCGGTTTTTTATGTGAAAACATTTTTTTTGCAAATGCATGCAAATGATTTAAGGAGTTCGACATGTCGGTTGTGTATCGAAAAGAACAGTAACAAATCATCAAGTCCCTGTGGAATAGAGGGATAGCCCATATAGGGAAGAAATATAACGTATGGAAGATAAGAAAAATGAATAGGGTCGGGGGTTTTTGGATGGGGACAGGGGGTGAGGGTATAGATGGGGAGGGATATTGAGAAGGGAAGGTGGAATGGGAAGGATTCTGTATATATTGAAAACAGTTCGTTCTTTCCACATTCTCAATTGCGTTGTTATTTTTATAAAATTTTATTTATTTACGCACTGTTGTCCTGTATATATAGATATATTTATTGTAACAATTTTATAGAACATAAAAGATTAACGGCAATAGCACTCGTACTCACTGATGTACAGAACAACAAGATATGGTACAGCATTAGTGAAGTCCGGGTCTGCTATAGCTGACATTGTACAGTGTGGAAGTTATGTAGTGATGTACATTACAAAGCATGTATAACAATAAAACTTGTAAACATGTCACGTTAGTTGTATACTCTTTATCATTAAGCAACACCGAGATATTTTTAGACATATTTGATCAGAACGATCCGGACCATAACTTCTAAACTACTAAACATAATTTCTGAAATGTCATAAGCATGTTTATTACGACTACATAAACGTTGTGTGTTATTTAAGGATTAACTTGAATATATTTTTTATGTTATGGAGATATAACACAAACAACGGAGTGTACTCTAAATAAACCGCGAAGTGCTTTATGATGAGACTACACTCCGGTTTTTTGTGTTATAGCTCCATAACATGAAAAATATATTAAGTTAATCCTTATAATTTAATCTACTATACGCAATCCCTGTGGAAATTTACTTTTATTGATGGACTCTTTTCTATTAAATTATTGCGCTGCTGTATCAGCCAATCAAAAGCGACGTTACAAACGGCGACGTCATTTTTTTACGCTATGGGCTGACAACAACGCTAGTGTCAGTGGACTCAATCGGGAACCGTCGGCACTTTCCGTAAACGAGAAAATACAATCGGGAACCGTCGGCACCTACCGTAAACGAGAAAAATACATTATACTGTGTATTTTCTCATTTACGGAAATTGCCGACGAATCCCGATTGCCAATAGACCCTTTCTATGGGAAGCGAGCTATTTAAGGATCAATGTCGATCCTATAATTTATAAAATATGTTTACCAGAATCACACATGTTCCATATCACGTGACTTGCGTATCAATTGTATCAAAAAAGACGTTAGATCGCAAAGTATGTACAGTGTATTTGAATTGATACATCCGAATGACTTAAACTTGACCATTGCATGTCATGTTATGTATTGCAGTTATCATCCTCTTCTAAAAAAGGATGGTACATGATAAGAGTACCTTACTATCTAAAATATCTTCTCGTCCAATCGAGGTCATTTGTATCGGAATTATAACACTAGTATCGGTAGTTGGAATTCCATCTATGTTCACACGCGCAAATAGAACACATGCAGGAGCTGAACGACCGTCACTGCTCCTGCACTGGTTGGCCATACCTCGGTTTCCTCACGTAGTTCTCTGTGAATCATT
Source organism: Mizuhopecten yessoensis (assembly GCF_002113885.1). Classification (NCBI taxonomy): domain Eukaryota; kingdom Metazoa; phylum Mollusca; class Bivalvia; order Pectinida; family Pectinidae; genus Mizuhopecten; species Mizuhopecten yessoensis. Next base: position 515,158 of record NW_018408871.1, read on the forward strand.
AAAGCGACATAAACACCTTTTTATATTTCTACGATACCCTACACTAGAACTGAACCTCCTGGTTGTCGACTATTGGTTGGTTGTAAAGAGTTCTAAGCTCTAGTGTTCTAATATCCGACTAGCCTAGCTGATTTTTTTACATTGAGAACATTATCCGTGGTTATAGGGCCTTTGCAACCAACTAATATTTTCCCCAACTCTCTGGGGATCATACAGCTGGTGCTGCCATTTCGGTGCTCACAGCTAGCATTCTACAATTCTAGCACTACCCAACCACGTACTCATTTCCAGCTGAGTACACTGGAACAAGCGGAGTAAAGTATCTTGCTCAAGGATACAACACACATCTGTGCCGTGACGCGAACCCGCAACCCTTCGGTCACGAGCCCGGCGCCCTACCAATAGACTACCGTGCCCCCGACACTGTACATGCTTTGTGATTTACTGTCTTTTTCTAGACAATTGATAGATACGCAAGTCACGTGATATGGGGCATGTGTGATTCCGGTAAACACAGAAACACGGGACACCAGATTTCAATAACAATCTTGCACTTCGATGAACTTGGCTTGCTACTGATTTACTTTTTCTCCGGAAGTATATACTAGTAATGCTCCATAATGTACCACGTGACTGCCAAATCGTATAACCTTTGTTCCGGAAACTTGCATCCTGGAAATGACGTAACAACAGTTTTACAAGTTACACACATTCCATGAATATTTTCTATACTAGGCACGTATAAAAGTTCATTTATGCATTGCAACGAAAATATAGATTGAAGTTTTGAAACATGTATCTAGTAGTAGCTGTCCAAAAGGAATGGCGTCCATTGGAACGTGTCCGTGAAGTGCCGCCGGAGGTGTCGCTCTATGAAAGCGTATTGGACCCTCTAAAATGAAAAAAACCCAGGCCCTTTAGGGCCCTTTAAAACATGAAAAACGATCATCTTGAGTAATTTTGTATTATTCATTTTTTAAACAGAAACTAGACATATATCTGTAAGTCACATATAATTTCCTTTTCGATTCACTCGTCGTTGTCAAGTTTATCTTACGCAGAAGGACCGCTAAACAAAGAACTTCCTTCTCATGATAACAATTCTTTGCGGTCCAAATTTTACAATTGGTATTTATTTATAAATATAACACAAACACTCAACAACCGTCAAGTAGGCAATTAGGCGTTCTTAACAACTTAAATGAATTTTAAGAATCTTAAACTTCCTATGTTAAATACATAGAAAGTAGCTCTCACAATAAATCATAGCATAGTGTATAGCGGCTGCATGACTATGTTCGACCTAGGATGGGCTATTTTTGGACAACCAGATAAAGTTATTATCACATATAAATTGAGTTACATGATATGCATGGTTGAACGTCCAGTAAAGCACACATTTAATTATCTAATAATGACGATGCAGATAAGATTACCTATCAGTATGTGTGTGTACCTAGTGTAAGTGTTTCATATTAATGCAGTAGGGAGGTGTTATATTCATGGTATATATTATATTATAACCATCAATAGAATATCCGGAATTAACCGTTTGTGTATTATGGTATTCCGTCTCCGTCTCTTGTTTCCATGTTTTATTGTTTACTTCCTGTTTCCGGAAATAAAATGAAAAATTAAAGGGTGAAGTTGTTTTGATTCATCTCTAAATAATCCTCTCACATCGCAAACCCAGTACAGAGGAAAAAGTAACAGCCTGATTGTGGCGAGAATCTGGGTCTTGTTACTAATAACTAGCACATACACGCACGCACAATGCTATATACAAGGTGAAAACAGAAAAGGCTGAGACATTGAAAAAAACATAACCAAAATCACGTTGACCCTCCCTCCTCCCCTTACACACACTCATAAACAATCATCTCCACGAAAGAGTCGACCATCAGGCCCTTTGAATAGGCCTTTGATTCGCAAGACTCGGGCTCGAATGTTCTATTTGGCTTATTAATATATAATAATAGTCTTTATACAGGACACCACCATGGCAAGCTTGTAAGACTAATCATAATGAAATAAAACAAGGACACAAAATCTGAATTGAATATGGCCGTTTATTACAATACACGACGGTTGTTATGACATTCACAATTTGTCATATAAATAGACACAAAGAGTCTTAGATGGGGGTCCTATTCCGCCATACACAATATACTTGACGAAATATTAATGCTTGTTAGAATACATTATTTTTACACACAAAATACATGATATAACATCGATACATTACTTAAGTCGCAAAAGAAAATGTTGTACACCAATACATTAACTTATGCAGATTCAGAAAGGAGGAAAGTAGGGGATGGCGGTGGGACAAATTTGTCTTTTATATACTACAATCTGTGTTCAGATAAAACAATACAAAACTTTGTCAAGTTGAAATAAAATTGACCTTAACCGTACGAAACTTGTTTCGCCATCTTCTTTTATCAACTTCTGAATAGGAGCTGCTGCGTCATTTGTTTTTATAATGATCTAAATTTCGCAACATACCAATGCGCACATGTAACCGGTCGGACCACATCACTCATACGCCAACATACCTCCTTCCGCAAGTAAAAGAAGTTATGCAAAAGCATAGAAAGTCTGACTGCATACATTACATTAAAACAAGTTTTAATTTGTTTTTTTATTTATACTTGATGACAAAGTTGAGTCAACGTCTCGTCTTACATTTGGTCAAGAGGTTATTAAATATACAATAAATTATAATTGTATAAAACATCACCTACAGTACTTAAGATATTTTTTTAAGTTCATAAAACAACCTTCTTTGCACTCTGCAGGTAAAATATTACATGTATATGCTTCCTTAAGATTTAATTTCAAATACTTGTTTATTGTCATAAGATGATTTTATTTTAGTCTTTTTACACAATCTTTTAGTTTCGAATTTAGTTATTTTTGAAGATATGTGTGGTTACAATTTTGTGTTAATTTGTCGTTAAGCTAACCATGCAATAAGTAAAATCAACATAATTAAAATAAAATGGCTTGTCATCTACATATATAAGTAAAAATAGTGATGATTTTTGAATTTTTATAGATTGAAAATCCGAATTCAATTATTTTTTTCCACAGCCGTTTACAGGCATAAAACATTATAGATAAGATACAAGTTCTCTTTGATAAACTCTAGTCACGTTATTGAAAAATCTACAACTATACAAAGATCTCGAAGTTTTCGTAATTAACCGTCGTCGTATTCCATGTTATTTTGAATACATTTTTTTTTTTTTATAATTAATATAACACCTGAAACATTTGACTGTGGATCAACATTAGTAGCATGGTCGTCCTGATTGACACTTGTGGCACAGGTCACTTCGGTGTCCCTTTGACGGGTCTGTGTGACGCTTTGGACACTGGCATAGTTTAGCGGGCTTTCCACAGTTCGGGCACTGGAGAGGCTCGACTTTGTAGGGACTACATGCGATTCGGCAGTTCTTACAATCTTGTTTGTAGTATTCCTGTAGAAATAAAATATTCATGGAAATAACTCACAAAAAATAAACATGTAATACTGTCAGATAAATGTTTCTTCTAGAGTATTACACTTCTGTTTGCTGTACATACCCCGAAATAGACAATAATACTAACACTCTCGTGACTAATTCTAAAATGCTAGTAATGAGCTTGTTGAAACATTCAAGATGGCTGGAAATAACAAAAATAAAAATATTTCTATTTCGATCAAAATTAGATAATTTCCCAGAACGGATCACTCTTCACAAAAATACTTTTAGGTCTGTAAGTGAGTCAACCGCTCAATTATTGCGATGATGTAGCTTAGAATACATAGCCATGTAACATTTTATTTGATTACAGACGATAAATATGTGAATGTAGTATGATCACAACTATGCTGGGTTTTTTCTTGCGGTCATGTTTACACACCGTGATTTTTCTGATTAATGACGCACTAATGCCATTCTTAATGTTATAAACGGGTATTGCCGACTCTAGGGCAAATTAACTTATTAACACTCTTGTGCCTAAAGTCTTTTTATTGAATTCTTATATAGTTTAATGTTCAAAGCCTTTGACTCTGCATTGTATCTCTTATATGGCTGACCCACCCCAACCCCCAACATCAAGTACTGTATCCTACCCACTTTTTCAAAGAAATACCGGTGTACTAAGATTTGCGTCAAGAGTCGATTTATCTCCCTTATATTCCCCGTTGATGCACCTTAATACATACCAGAGTATGTGTATATATATGTATGTCTTTTGTAAATCTCATTGTTGATAACTCTGGATTTTTTTCTTCTTCTCATAGCAGTATGTCTGAGGTTAGAGCGGTTTGCCTACGATTATTAAGAGGCTTCTTCGTATCTTTAACGGTTAATATTGGAGATTATCTTTCCATTGGCTGCATTTTGGTATATGTGCTCACCAATGGCCTCAGTGACCTATGAACTGTCCAACTAGTTGTGGCCGGGTGGGATACTTATGTACAGAATTCAGTCATTGGCACGGTCTTCATCCGGTATATATATATATATGTATTAAATATAATTACTGTAAAGTAAACTGAACCAGTTCGCTCTATCTTCATCATAAGAGTTTGTCACCGAGTATGTGTGGTGTGTGTCTAGCTCTGCGAGGTCCGGTTTACACACCGCGACACCACGACTACACACCGATATTTTACTAATAGACGCGTTTTTACCCTCCTCTTACTGTAATATACGTGTATTCCCGACTCTATGGCTAGTTACCTCATTGATGAACGATCAACGCCTTTGACTCTGCATTATATCTTTTATGTGTGCCCCTCCCCAACCCCTCACATCGAGTACTGTATCCTACCCACATCTTCAAAGAAATACCTATGTAGTAAGATTTGCGCCATGAGTCGTTTATCTCCCTTATATTCCCTCGTTGATGCACCTTTATGTATATCCTAATGTAAATCACATTGTTATTACCTCTGGAGTATTTGTTTTTTTCTTTTGTTTTTCAAAGCATTATGTATCTTTCACAAGTCTGGGGTTAGAGCGATCTGTCAACGATTATTAAGAGTCTTTCCAATGGCTATATTTTGGTATATGTACTCACCTTATGACCACAGTGACACCCAATAAAGATATTTATTAAATATAATTACTGTCAAGTCAACAGAATCAGTCCGCGCTGTCTTCACCATAAGAGTTTGTCATAGATAAACGGAGTACGTGCGGTCAGTGTCTATATATCTATCTCTGTGTTGTCCGGTTTACACACCGTGACGCTATATGTATCTCGAAACTTTTTGTTTTGCCCAACAGCTCTGCTGATCACGTTTTTCCTATTGATGTCTCACCTTGTTATCTGTTTAGGAATTTGTATACATATTGTATGTCCTGACAACTTTACAACATTCTCCAAATTCTCAAAGCAATACAATTAGGAATTTACCTTAACTATGAACGTTATTTTGTTTAACGTGCAGTCGCGTCTCGTTTATCAGGTATTAAGATTTATGTATCGTTGAGTTTAGTCTTTCCGGTTTCCAGTGTGATATGTCAATTATTACTCTTCCTCAAAAATGCTCCATGTTTGTAAGTTATATGAGAATACTGCCCAAAAACTATCTAAATGAAGCATTTTATCCGATTTGAAAACAAATAAATACATACATCTTAATAGATTTACTACGCGCCCTTGCCTCTCTTAGTCTAAATTGCTTGATTAATACTCTATTTAAAATAGTTTTTATTTAGTATGACCATTTATAAACAATGTTTAAGATTTGGTAGACCATTCAGCATTTTCATAACATCAGTTCAATTCTTAAGTCATCTTATCGTATCCATAACATAAGAGTATAGCATCCCTTTGACCTATATTAATTCATTCACGTGTTATTTCGCCCTCCATTTTCCTCTTGTTGAATTTCGAGTGGTGACTACCTTATGGTGATATCTATATTGTTCTATACCTATTTTTTGTGATGCCAATGAGATGACAGGTGAATAGCCGGTTTTTAGACTTACTTATATAGTTCTATCAACCTTATAAATTAGTCTTAGTACATTCCAAAATGTTGCCTGGTATTGCGTGTACATGTACTAATATGTTATTATGTAAATGCAAAAATGTATGTTATTATTTATATGCAAGAATGTAATATATGTGTATTCCCGACTCTATGGCTAGTTCTTTTAACCTTATAAATTAGTCTTAATACATTCCAAAATATTGCCTGGTATTGCGTGTACATGTACTAATATGTTATTATGTATATGCAAAAATGTAATATATGTGTGTGATTGCTTGTGTAATGAAGTGTGTGTGTGTGTGTGTGTGTGTGTGTGTGTGTATTTTTACAATTAATTCACTATGCCATCTTACTATTATGATTTATGTTTGTAAATACTAGACCTGTTAATAGAAGTCAATTGTTCCAAAACCCAGTTATCTAAGCATTTCAACCTGTTATATGTACACTATAGTACTGTTAAAATCACCCCGATTCACGCCTATAGATCATTCTCATAGCAAAACCTATCTGCTGATATTTGGGAATCATCACATGTACTTCATCTTCCCAATGAAGATAACGTACCCAATATCTATTCAAACGTTTCTCATTTTTCTTTCTTTTTGCTTTCCCTACCTACCCTCATCCGCTGCTTTGTATACCCCATTTCCCTTCTCTTTTCTAATCTCACATCCAGTCATCCCCAACTGCTTTGTATTAAACTGCCCGTATATGAAAGCTCTTCTCGCGCCCCCAAAATCTGATCTATACCCTCCTTAGTAGGTAATGATGTTGGTGCGTGGAGAGCTGCCATAGGCTGTTTTCACTGTAAAGTTGCAAACATTTTAATAACATACACTTACAAAACATACCCTGCTGATTTTCTAAATATTTTTGAAGTCAATGCCAAATGTTGGTTATTTACATCATATTTGTTTTTACAACAATCCTATATCAATAATGTAAACATATTCTTTCCTATGATAATCCATCTTCTTCTTCTGACATCAGGAGATATCCATTCCAACCCTGGTCCAAACTCTAGTAATATGACGGCAACCCATTCACTGAATCTTATGCATCTTAACATTAGAAGTATACGAAACAAAATAGGCTACATTGACGCATTGACCGACGATGTCGACATTCTTTGTATAACCGAAACTCATTTGGATCCTTCTATTACTAATGAAGAAATTACGCTACAGGGCTTTAGTGACAAACCGTTTAGAAAAGATAGGAATATGTTCGGAGGGGGTGTATTGTTATACTATTCTCCATCTCTCGTAGTTAAAAGAAAACTTGAGTTAGAATTTGCTAATGACGAAGTAATATGGGTACAAGTTTATTCAAATAATATTACACATATAATAGGAAATCTATACAGACCACCTAATCTAAATTATTCTGACGGTATATGGCAGAGACTAAAACATTCCCTCGACCTGGCATTCGATATTACAGATAATGTTATTTTGATGGGCGATCTAAATGTTGACTTTTTAAAATCCTCCAGAGATGAATTATTCGACCTTCTCACTTTGTACCAGATGTCAAATATTATAACCGAACCTACCAGAATAACGGACCATTCAGCAACATTATTAGATCCAGTAATTATCAGTAACACAATCAACACTTTTTTCAGTGAAGTTATTAATATAGACGACAATATAAGTGACCACAATGCTGTTTTTACAATAATTGAAGTACCGAAACAAACCCAAACAGTTTTCAAACGAAAGGTATGGCTATATGACAAAACAGACATCGAAAAGCTTAAACATTTTATCACAAATATATCATGGGTAAACCAATTTAATATGTTTAATGACGTTAATGACATGTGTGATTTTCTGACAACCACTATACTTAACGCTGTAGATATATGCATACCATCTAAATATGTGCAGATTAGACAACATGACAAACCCTGGATCAATAATATTGTCAGAAGACAAATACGTAATAGAAATCGATTAAAAAAGATACTTATAAATAATAATAATGATTTTAATAGGACGAAATTTAAACAATCAAGAAATAAAACAAATAATATGATAAAACGAGCAAAAGAACTTTTCTACGAAAATATCGACTCTATCATAGTCAAAAATAAATCTAACCCCAAAACATATTGGAAATTGTTAAGGTTTGTACTGAAAGGAAGCAAAACTACTGATATATCACCACTTTTTGATGACAATGCTAACGAATTCACGAATGATAATAACCATAAATGTGAACTTCTTAATAACTATTTTTCTTCAGTATCCAGTCATTCCGAAGTAGACCAAAACAAACCTATTCCCATTTTAGAAAAACGAACAGACTCTCTTTTGTCCGAAATTCATATTATACCTTCTGAAATAGTTGATATTATTAACATACTAGATGTAAATAAGGCAACAGGGCCTGACGGAATCAGTCATCGAATGTTAAAACTTGTAGCAAATGAAATTGCCATTCCCCTTTCCCTCATTTTTAATCACTCCTTAAACAATGGTATATATCCCGATAAATGGAAATTAGCAAACGTCATGCCGATCTTTAAGTCTGGCGACGCTCATAATGCTTCGAATTATAGACCAATATCATTATTAAGCTGTGTTGGAAAAATTTTTGAACGTGTAGTCTATAAACATATTTACAACTTTTTTAACTCTAATTATCTTATTTACAAACTTCAGTCTGGATTCTTACCCAATCATTCTTGTACGCATCAACTCATTGAAATGTACCATTCTATGATGTTAGCATTAGAAAACTATGAACATATAGCTTTTACTTTTTGTGATTTTTCAAAGGCCTTCGATCGAGTTTGGCATAGAGGGCTTTTATACAAACTTCAACAACATGGTATTTCAGGCAGTCTTCTTAATTGGATAACAAACTATCTTTTTGAGCGTAAGCAATCCGTCTTTATTCACGATTCCCATTCTTCTGTAAGAAATATAAACGCCGGTGTTCCCCAAGGTTCAGTGTTAGGCCCTTTATTCTTCTTGATTTATATTAACGACATTTCAACCGAACTCTCCTCATTATCTCGTCTTTTTGCTGACGATACGTCGCTTTCATACTCATCACCAAACCTAGAAAATATTGTAAGTGAAGTAAATAAAGACCTAAAAACTCTAGAGAAATGGTCTAAAAATTGGCTGATGTCTTTCAATCCTAAAAAAACCGAAATCATGATTGTTTCTAATACAAATCTACCCTTTCAACCCCAATTTATTTTTAACGATACTTCTATCCTTTTAACAGATAGCCACAAACACCTTGGAGTTATACTAAGTAGCGACGGTAAATGGAATAAACATGTAGACGAACTTATCAAAAAAGTGGCTAAATATATAGCAACCCTTCGTAAAATGAAATGGTTACTCAGTAGAAATAACCTTGAAAAACTATATTTAACGTACATTCGACCATTATTAGAATATGCATGTGAAGTCTGGGACAATTGTGGAATGACAAATTCATCAAAACTTGAAAATATTCAGATAGATGCTGCACGAATTGTTACAGGACTACCTATTTACACAAAAATTGAACATATATTTAATGAAATTGGCTGGGTTCCACTAAGTAATAGAAGGAAAAACAGAAAATTGTCCCTATTCTTTACAATTAAAAACGGTACAGCTCCTAATTATTTGTGTGACACCTTACCAGATAGCATTGGGGATATTTCTCGTTATAACCTAAGAAATTCCCAACATTTAAGACAACCAAACTTTAGGCTTGAAACAATGCGCAATTCTTTTTTCCCATCAACTACAAAAATGTGGAATGACCTAGATATATCTATAAGGAATTCGGCTTCTCTCAGTTCATTTAAATCAAATATAAAATCAAAAGGTAAACCACAAAATAAATGCTTTCTGGTATGGGGTTCCCGTAAATCAAATATACTTCATTGCCGTTTGAGAAATCGTGCGAGCTCCCTTAACTATGACCTATTTAGAGCAAATTTATCAAATACAGCTGAATGTGCATGCGGTAATCCATGTGAAGACTCTTATCACTTCCTTTGTGTCTGTCCCTTATACACCCAGCATCGTAATCTATTAATAAGAGAGCTTCAACCTGTTCGTGATGATTTAACTTTAGACTTGCTCCTATATGGCGATCCTAAATTCAGCATTAATGTAAATACCTCAATTGCAAAATCTGTCCAAAATTATATCAGCAAATGCAACAGGTTTGACTGAATATGATCATCTTTCTCTCGCTATCACTCTTTTTTTTCTCCGACTCTACCTGTGTTACTATCATTTACTTCATTACTCTATCCGTCTTTTCTTCCACTCTATTTTTCATCTACTCTATCTGAGTTACTATCCTTTACTTCGTTTCGCTCTCCTTCTTTTCTTCGTCTCTATTTTCCATTTCCATATAAAAACATAATTAATGTATATTGCGTAAATTACCTTATCAAGTTATTGTTTATATTCATGTATTTGAAGAAAAGGACTTTAATAAGTTGGTAAAACTTGTGTCCAATTCTTTTGTAAATATTTATTTGCAATAAAATATGTTTAAATCAAATAAATATACGGGTTTAAATAGCACAAGAACATATAATTCAAACTAAGAAATTTATTATTTGTTTATAACGTTTAAATGACTGACAATAGGCTCAGACTATAGAAGAAATTGTAATTCCCAGACACCAATCATAGAAAGCGATGATCGATGTTGCAAAACTAAAGCCGTGATCGATGTTGCAAAACTAAAGCCGTGATCTGTTTTCAGTAAGAATATTTTCGAAAACCGGAAACTGTAATTGGTGACGTCAGAGTGTTCTATAAATAACTCGCGTGAACCCGTGTGCTAATTTCTATTCTATCTATCTGCTATACTCAACAGATACCAAAATAGCTTTATTGCGGAGTTCATATTACACATTTATATTGTAAGAACACAAATCTTCCTTTGAGAGACCCATAAATGAATAATTCATACTCTGAATTTCAGATGAATATGATTACGTGAGGGGCCTGACAAGTAAAAAACAATACCTACTTGCTGATTGGCGCTCACACTGTAGACCTGAGCACTCTCCCATTTTGCGTTACATTTTGGACATCGGAAATAACCGTAATGCCGTTTGCCTGACATGGTTTGATGTGATTTTGTGTGCTGATGTCTTAGATGTCCGTTCTAATGCTGAGGACACTACTCTCATCGAAATCCTATCTCGTATAGGGAAGTTGGCTTTGAGCCAGATCATTTTTCCTGTAAGAACATTTTATTTTCAGTTTCGTTTTTACTTGTTTACATTAATTAGAACTCACGAGGGCGGGCTTTCTCACAGTATAAAAACGGGTCGCAAAACTGTTTCGGGTGAAGTCTATGGGTATTGTCATACTTGTGATTGTCTTGATCTTTGCCGCGAAATCACCATGAAAAAAAAGATAGAAAAAATACTGAAGTTTCGGCAAAACCATAATTCGAACTCAAAATCGAAGAAAAAGTCATGGCAAAGTATGAACAAAGGAAATATTAACTTGCAGATCATTGAAAAATTAAAGACGGCACCTGCCTATGTAAATACGGACGAAATCAAATTAACTTGAATAATGACAACAAAACCATATAAGGCACACATATGAGCATGCTAAAAATCACCGACCTTCATATCACACAAAGGAAAAACATGTTTCCCTATGACATTATTATGACACCAAAAAGATTGTCCATAGGCTTCATTAACCGGCGTCATTGGAAACTCTGTGTTGTAAATTTGGCCGTCAGCAGTCAACATTTATCGCGGAAATCTTTATATTCGGCACAAAGTTTTGAATACCAAACCAATTGCAGCATGTTTACACTGAAGGTAGGCTGGGGTGGTAGGGATATTACTGTCAAGAAAGGGAAAGTTTAAACGGAAAGTCGTAATCGTAAATCTAAAAGTGAATCCAGTTCAGCATGCTCCCCTTTTACCGATTGTCTGGCGTAGTCTTCAACAGAACCAAAATGTTTCGAAACGAACATTTAATTGCTAGTAGGAGTCTCCTGATACTTAAGGTCATTGGAGTGTATTGATAAACGGGAACAGGAAGTACATCCCTAGTTGAAAATCCAATGTAGGGAGACAGTATCACAATTTCCGCAAATTCTAATGTTTAATATTAAACTGATGAATATTGTATGTTTATTATTGACAGAACAGTGTGTTCTTTCAATATTAAAGTATTTCAAANTACACAATTTCAGCATTTATTAAATTGATATACATTAATGCAATACTTATATATGTCAGTATCATTTTTATTGACATTATTTTGTAAAAATATTGTGTCTTTCATTTTTTTTTCAAAATTCACTGCTTTTTACATAAATTTCCATTTAAAATCCTTAAAATTCTGACAACCTATATTTTTTTGTGGCAGAAAATTTTCTTAACTTTAGAGCAATATAAACTACAAAATTTGAAGAAATTCTACTGAGAAATGGTGACACAATCCTATTACCTTAAGATCCTTCACTAAAAGCTTTCGTAGTTAAGTATTGTGGAAAATATTTATATCACCAGCTACTACATGCCAAAAAGACCATAGTTGTATGGCGATGTGAAACAAAATTTCATTCCCTCGGCTCATGTAAGCAAGAAATACCAGGATTTAGGAGCCGTTGGATTCCTACTTGAATATATAATATACAAAGTATTTCCATATAACACATTTTTATTCTCATCGCAGTCTTATTATCATATTTCACCTCAACTGTAAATAATTGCCATAATTTTCAGATCAATATTATCATCCCTACTGTCTCGCCATTTACATTTCATCTTGACATTTCTTTCGCTATACTACATAAACCTATATATATTTATATTTGTCACATCTTTACATTGACATTCTCACTTAAATTTTACATCAAGAGATAATCAAGAAAGGATCACAGAAGGATTTGTCATGTAAACGCCGTATATTATACAAGCAGCAACAATCCATCTGTGATATATTTAGAGATTATGATATGATCATTTTGATATCACACCCCATATCAGCCCGAGAGTCCTGATATCAGCCAGAGGGCCGAAGGCTGATATCAGGACTCTCGGACTGCTATGGGGTGTGCTATCAAAATGGTCATATCATAAACTTTTTATTATGTTTTTTTTTCCCTTTAAAATAAACAAAACATACACACACAATATATTTCTTTATTTTATTTATATTCATAAAAATGGTAACAAAAACAATGATGTATATAAACAAAACAGTAACAATCTAAAAGTAGACAGCATTAGGCGGGAGTGGCGAAATCCGTAAATTTGGGAGGGGTGTGTGATATCAATTTTCTAAGGGGGGGGGGGGGATATCACTTTTCAAGGGGGGGGATATCACTCCAAGAGGGGGTGATATCACCCGGGCTGATATCAACTTGTGGAAATTTTAGACTTATTACACATACAAAAAGGTGTTGTTATTAGTAAACATATGATATATATATATATATATATATAGCACAGTGCTTTTCTTGACATCTTACTGGAAAAAAACGATGTCGGAATCGTGAAGGCATAGGTCTATATGAAAAAGATGCATACAGACCAATATCTTCAGAACTATCAACCCCTTTGGCCCGGAATGCTGTGCTGGGTGCCTTCGGCATGGTATTTCAGTAAGATAGCACTATAAAGTCGGCATCAGATCCGCTTTCACAAGGAGGCAAGCATATCAACATACCCTGACTCCTGCATACACACACGCAAGCACGCATATATTTCACACATAGAGGCACGTCCTTAAATGACCTTAGTTGTAAATAAGACGTTAAACAAAATTAAACCAAACCAAACTGTATTAGAAGTGGGGCGTATTACGCACATTACTAAACAGACGTGATACAATTGTCACAGGACAACAGGACAAAATACAAGAGCAGAATAACATCGATGAAAACATGTGGGGACCCATAAATGAACTAAACGTTCCAACGTAAGGCAAAGAACAAGAAATGGCAATCAATGAGAACGCGACAAAAGGTTAGGTGGTCATCCTTTACATAAACATAGAAATTATCCGAAACCACCAGAAAATATATACGGCCATGACAACAACAACAAAGACGTATCGTAATTACCCTTAAAAAGTCTGATGAAAACGTTGTTACAGAATGCGTTTTATATATGAAAACTGGTAGCTGGGATATAAACACAGGAAAGATATAGAAACACAAAAGGGAAATAAACTCACCCGATCAGAGAGGAAGGAGTTTGGAGTCAATGCTACAAAAAGCGAATTGCATGTAAATAGCAATGAAAATGTGAAAATAGTGATTCACTGACCACGCTGTTCTATGACTGTCCGAAACAAGAATAATCTAAGCAATATCCGTACATGTAGTTCACCGTTCTTTTAAAAAAGCGTGAAGAACAATAAAGAAGAATTCTCTGCTCTGACGAGTTATATGGTTATATGACTTTGTCGATTCTGCAGAAAATCGGTCAGGTCCAGAATGCATTCATACTAATATAATATCTCCTCTCACTGTTCAAATAAGACCAACCGAATACAATGCTACGCTTGAAGACATTAATTATGGAAATCCTAGAACACCCACAGGGTGTCCACCATAGTCGAACCACACTCGCTTCCTCTCTCTGTACTACACTACAAGAGGATTCATCAAAAACTGTTTCTGATGACATTTGTAAACTAGCTTGGGGACTTCAAAAAGTTAGTGAGGATGTGGCACGAATTCGACTTAAGTCTGCTCTGACGCATAGTCAAAATTCTCCGGTGCATCAGAGTTTTTATGAAAGTCGAACTTGCCAACAAGGGTATAAATGCTAATACGAATAGCACTCACATCAGCATTATCCTAAATCTACACTCCGACAAGTCTATAGCATCCCAATATTTTCTACAGCTTTTCTAACACTACTGCTTCCAAGCCTATCCACATGCAGATACATGATTTTGGAATAATAACTCCTCTTTCATCCTATTCCTGTTCCGTCTCCGTACAACAACTAATAATATGATATTACAAAGTCAAACCCCGTTGTTATTTTCTGTGAAGAGTCACAAAATATCTTTTTTATGGATATATAGTTTATATAAGTACACATGCTTATCCTGTTAGATTTCACTTTTTTTTCTTTCTTTATTTTTTTTGGTGTATATACATTTACAAAATAATCAATAGTTTATTTCAAAATATATTGAAGTAATAAATAATATAACTCCTATTAACACGGATGTTAGCGTGCAGAGGGTCCTTATGTGCGAGGAAACCGGAGTACCCAGAGGAAACCCACATGGTATAATCAGGAACATGAATACAATTTCCTAATTAATGTACACCTATAATGCGGATATTCAGATCTTATCATAACTCTGATATATCGGTGGCTTTTTTAATAGTTTTATTGATATGTAAAGTAGTATTTATATTTGGTCCATAGTCCAGTTTAAGTTATAACTTTAAAGTTACCCCATAAAATATAGTCCTGATATTTTGAACACAATTACTGCTGTTTAGCTGATGTTTCCGAATAATTAATGTAAGTATGCTGCTATATATGAATATTTGTTTTCCGTGTTCATGTTGTTAGGCACAAAACATAAAATAACCTAATAATTAATTTACCTTGGATAAAACACAACAAGTAAATGAAAACAATAGCGATATTTAAAGCGAAAGTGAAAATACAGTTATTAGATAGGAAGTAATCGGAAAAATACTTGTTATCAGTACAGTAACAGCTATAAGTTGAGCTGACGCTGAACTTTTCTAGTAGGAAAAATGTTTCGAAACCAAAGAGGAGGAGGTCAACGACCGCCTTTGGAGCGGAAATATGGGTACTTCAGATGTTTGTCATGTAAAGGGGAGTGGCGTAGTGCTCATGTCTACTGTATCAAAGACACAAATACGGTAAGTTTAACTACAGAGTATCAGTATACACAGACAATGAAAGGTACATACAAGGTAAGGCTAACTACAAAGTATCAACAGACACAGACAATGAAAGGTACATACAAGGTAAGTCTAACTACAGAGTATCAGTAGACACAGACAATAAAAGGTACATACAAGGTAAGTTTAACTACAGAGTATCAGTATGCACAGACAATGAAAGGTACATGAAAGGTATATTGACAATAAAAGGTAGATACAGGGTGAGGCTAACTACAGAGTATCAGTATACACAGACAATGAAAGGTACATCCAAGGTAAGTCTTACTACAGAGTATCAGTAGACACAGCCAATGAAAGGTACATACAAGGTTAGTCTAACTCCAGAGTATAAGTAAATACAGACAGTGAAAGGTACATAAAAGGTAAGTCTTACTATAGAGTATTAGCAGACACAGACAATGAAAGGTGCATACAAGGTAAGTCTAACTACAGAATGTCAGTGGACACAGTCAATGAAAGGCACATACAAGGTAAGTCTAACTACAGAATATCAGATACAAGGTAAGTCTAACTACAGATTATCAGTAAACACAGACAATGAAAGGTACATTCAAGGTAAGTCTTACTATAGAGTATCAGTAGACACAGACAATCAAAGGTACATACAAGGTAAGTTTAACTACAGAGTATCAGTATACAAAGACAATGAAAGGTACATAAAAGGTAGGTCCTACTATAGAGTATCAGCAGACACGGACAATGAAAGGCACATACAAGGTTAGTCTAACTCCAGAGTATAAGTAAATACAGACAGTGAAAGGTACATAAAAGGTAAGTATAAGTACAGAGTATCAGTAGACACAGACAATTAAAGGTACATTCAAGGTAAGTATAACTACAGAGTATCAGTATACAAAGACAATGAAAGGTACATAAAAGGTAGGTCCTACTACAGAGTATCAGCAGACACAGACAATTAAAGGTACATTCAAGGTAAGTCTAACTACAGAGAATCAGTAGACGCAGACAATGAAAGGTACATACGAGGTAAGTCTACCTACACAGTACCAGTAGACGAATACAAGGCAAGGTACATTCAAGGTAAGTCTAACTACAGAATATCAGATACAAGGTAAGTCTAACTACATAGTACCAGTAGACAAAGACAATGAAAGGTACATACAACGTAAGGCTAACTACAAAGTATCAACAGACCCAGACAATGAAAGGTACATACGAGGTAAGTCTACCTACACAGTACCAGTAGACGAATACAAGGCAAGGTACATTCAAGGTAAGTCTAACAGCAGAGTATCAGTAGACACAGACAATCAAAGGTACATACAAGGTAAGTCTAACTCCAGAGTATCAGTATACAAAGACTATGAAAGGTACATTCAAGGTAAGTATAAGTACAGAGTATCAGTAGACACAAACAATGAAAGGTCCATAAAAGGTAAGTCTTACTATAGAGTATCAGTAGACACAGACAATGAAAGGTACATAAAAGGTAGGTCCTACTATAGAGTATCAGCAGACACAGACAATGAAAGGTACATGAAAGGTACATTGACAATAAAAGGTAGATACAGGGTGAGTCTAACTACAGAGTATCAGTATACAAAGACAATGAAAGGTACATAAAAGGTAAGTCTAACTACAGAGTATCAGTAGACACAGACAATTAAAGGTACATTCAAGGTAAGTCTTACTATAGAGTATCAGTAGACACAGCCAATGAAAGGTACATACAAGGTAAGTCTAACTACATAGTATCAGTAGACACAGACAATGAAAGGTACATACAAGATAAGTCTAACTACAGAGTATCAGTAGACACAGACAAAGAAAGGTACATACAAGGTAAGTATCAGTACAGAGTATCAGTAGACACAGACAATGAAAGGTACATACAAG